>NW_007578493.1:0-231020 GCF_000690725.1 Stegastes partitus
CCTCCTTTTGATATGAAGATCTATGAAATCCCCACATCTCTCCTCACTCATTGCAGCTCCATCACACCAGCTCACCTACAGCTCTGCTCGAACACTGTAAGATCACTTTGCTGCGCAGCGGCAACCTGTCATGGAGCAATTCAGCCATACATGTTCAAACTAGAAAGTGATTCTATTTAAAAAAAAATGTGGAAAGCCCCACCCTACAAGTTGGCATGTAGTTATGTATAAAACTCTGTACATCTGAATCTGCTTTTGTGATGGTCAGAACTACTCTGCAATTTCCATGTGGAAAATGCTCAACCATGGAACTGACTACTTATTTTTCTCACGATAAATCTTCCAGCATATAAATGTTAAAAAGACAAAAACAAACTTTATTTTTACCAATAGTGGTTTTATGCAAGTCCATCCAGTCGTTGCTGAGACATTGCTCTCAAAACCGCAAACTTTGACCACATCCTGGCAGCAGATCGAAAGTTCAGAAATCACCATAGTCATTAGGATTCATCCTCGAGGAACAAAAAAATGTCTGTGGCAGATTTCTTGACAGTCCTTCCTTGTTTCTGTCTGCGTTTCCAACATAGCCATCCGTACTCACGGCAACAGCACGGCCGAAAATAGAAATCTGAACATCTACAACTCCATGACAACTGTAATGGTGAAGATCATCTGATATGATTGAGAGCTCCAAAACACTTACAGATTATTCCTCATATAATATGCAGTAAAACATCCAAACACTTAATTCTGCCTGCTGAGGCTGTGACTTTGATCACGATCTTTCAACCATACAGCCCCGCAGCGACAAACGGAAACTGATTGGAGTCTTTTATCCGTTGCAGCGCCATAGGTCTGTTTTCCCATACACAGCAGATGAGTGTCCCCAGCTGTGATCTCAGCACTACGCACAACTTATGTCATGCGTCACTATGAATGAACGCACATCAAAGCAAAGCTCTGGCAGAAAAACAGAAACAGACACATGAGCATCAGTCCTTTAAAAACTAGTTTATTTCCATCCTGACAGTCGAGGAAGGTAATCACAAACCTTGTAACAGAGCTGCTCGGGCGTCATCTACTGCACCGATATTATGTACCTGGAATGTTTTCACTCAATATCATCAATAACTTATGTAAAATATTCTTTACAGCAAAAGGATAGAATCATATATTAAAATACTGTACAGTGTTTTGCACGCAAAGTAAGCACTTTCAACAGAACAGTGTAAGTTCCCAATAGGGGCAGACGTTTACACTTCTTGATTTCTATGGCAGGTAAAGAGTGGTTGAATTAGCACAAGGGTTTCAGGAAAATACAAAAATATAGAATACTGTATGTCAGACGATGTTTAAAGGGAGAAGTAGAGGGTTTTGTAGCAAGACAAAGGACCCCAAGGTGATTGGATGAGGAGCAGCAATCCGGGACCAAAAAAAAAAAAATAGAAATAAGCCGGCGAGAAACATACAGAGGCTGCACTGGTCCACGAAATAATGGTAGAAGACCTTAAACATCCATAGATTCACTGACGAGGCGCGTTTCTTTTAACTCGCACACAAAACATCCGACCTCTAACTTGAATGATGCTGCCAGATAGCAACTTTTTTGTGAAGTAAAAGCCGCCAACGTGTTAAGGTGGCAATTTTTCAAAAGGTTTTGGCTGAGTTTTAGCTGGAAAAATTGCAATTTTTCTTTCCTCTTTAACGACACGCCTCAAAAACATTGCACGTAGGAAATAAACATTTGGTGTATTTACAGTTTAATACAGTACAAACAGCTAGACCTTGGCTTCAAATCGAACTACATTCATCTCCCCCCGGCATTTCTTGCATCTCCTCTCAGCAGTGCATCGACTTGTGCAGCTCTCGAGTGTTCAGCGACAGGTGGCTGCGTCGTGAAGACTTTTACATTCATCATCTCCTTTCGTTTTGCTTGGTCGTTACGCAGAGGGTCCTCTAGCACCCGCGGCGGGTTTGTCATCGGGGCCTCGTCGTGTTTGGGAGCGGACTCTTCTCAATCCCGGACCCTCCTTGGAGAGGTTACCGGTCAGGGCAGCATCGTGCACCTGCTTCATGTTCTCCTGGACTTCTGCCTTGGCGTGTTTCAGCAGGTCGGCCTGGCCCTGAGCGGCAGAGAGATGGATAGATGGGTGGAAAGAGAAGAAATCGGGAGGGAGGTGGAGGACGAAAGGTTGCAGGGAGAGACGGTGAGCACAAGTGGAGGGAGGTTGAAAAAGCGCAAATACAAAAAAGATGAGCAACCAGCTCGAGGCCAGAGCATGTTGTAGCGGTCGCCCCCCTAAAGCTGTTTTTAAGAGCGTCTGTGTGTTGTGTGAGTGTGTTGCTGACCTTAAGGATGGTGATGTTCCAGCTGAAACTCTCCAGCGCTCGGCTGACCTTGCAACCTTTCAGCCCCTCCTTCGTCGCCAGGCTTTGCAGTTTTTCATGAAACTCCATGGCTAGAAAAAAAAATGTAAAAAAAAAAAAAAGCACACAGAAGATCAGACACCATACAATTCAGTATCCTTTACCGGCATGAATATCAGGTTAACAATTGTGCTGAGGATGGGTAATAATGATTAATAATAAGTGGAATATAGAAAATGAAAAACACAGTAAAAGAGAGGGCTGCAAAGTGGATCAGTGGTTAGCATCATTGCCTCGCAGCAAGACGGTCGTCGGTTCACGTCCCGGTGAGGACACCAGGGATCTTTCTGCGTGGAGTTTACATGTTCTTCCCGTGCAGCGTGAGTTCTCTCTGGGTTCTCCAGCTTCCTCCCACAAGGTCCAAAAACATGTTGAGGTTAATTGGTGATTCTAAATTGTCCATAGATGTGAATGTGAGTGTGCTTGGTTGTCTGTCTCTAAGTGTAGCTCTGTGATAGACTGGTGACCTGTCCAGGGTGTCCCCTGCCTTCACCCTGAGTCAGCTGGGATAGACTCCAGCCCCCCGCGACCCTAGTGAGGATGAAGCGATGTATAGATTATGGATGGATGGACAATAAAAGAGCGTAAGAGAAGGGCAAAAAAAAAAGAAATAAAAAACAGTAAATATGTGTAGTGCGTGTATGAGTGTGTGTCATATGTATAATAGACTCTGTCGAAATAATTGTCATATTCAGTGATGTTCTAATTACACGTCCTTCAGCTTGTGGCATTCAGTCACATAATGTGCAGCTACGTCTCCCCCAACACAGTTTTTCACTTTCGTTGAGTTCTGTGAAGTTTGACATTAACAAGTCAAACTTTTAAAAGTACTCCTGCCTTATATCGTTGTCACATTTCAAGAGGAATTACATCTCCGTCTCCACCTCACCTGTCGCGCAGTGACCACAGCCTCTTTCTTCTGTCACTAGTGACGAATTCTCGTGTCGCCCTTTTTCTGTGGCTCAACTGCTGCTACTGAGTCTGTAATTGGTCAGGATCTGTCTCTGGTTTGTATCTCTGACAGTCAAGAGATTTTTCTGCCAATTTATATATAGACGAAGCTTGTTTTGCATCCTGGTTTGAACTCTTCAACATTCAAGGAAAGCATCTTTTATTAATGCACTAATTTGCCCAGACTGTGATTAGTGGTTGGACAGCAGTGTTGGTCTGAGAGTGATCCGTGTTGGGTGTTATCTGATCAGAAGGTCTCCGGAGAAGCTGACAGAAGAGACCTTTGTGGGGACTTTTGAGTTTGTAGCACCTCAAACCCAAGGGAACTCTTCACACATCTATAACATGAGTCAGGTGCGTAGGAGAGGGACGAGCACCGAAACGTTGGGCTAATAAATTTATCATTGCAAGTTAGACAGTGTGTGGGAGTCTGTTTTGTACTTGTGAGTTTGTAGTGCCCGACAGTTCGTCTTAGGGGCTCGATTTGAGATGGAACCAAAATGTAGGTGTACTTTAAATGTCAATAGGTAGCAGCCTAACTCTGGCCTGCATGCATTGGTTGGTGTTGTTTTTTGGTGGTTTCATATGAACCTATAGGATTCTGCTTGTTCCTTTTAGTGTAATCCTGATCATAAACTTCACTGCCATGGATGGTGATTGGTCAGATGACACTGTCAAATATTTTCCGTCCCATTTCTATTTCGTAAGATTTTCGTCCAATTACATAAAATGCTCTCTGTGCTTTTTTATCTAAAGTATGTTTCGAACTGAAAAATCATTAACTTTTTTGTAGCAAAACTGGTCAACGTATACGATATGAAGTGACATTTTTTAAAAAACGTTACTACACTAATTTGGCTCATTTTCAAACCGATGATGGGAAGAATGGCAAACAGTATTCTGCTTAAGGTGCATGTTAGCATTTAGCTCAGACCGCTGCCTTGCATAGCTCCAGACTTTTATTATTAAAATTTGCCTCCGTGTTTCCGATAAACAATACAGAAATCCACTGATGCAGCGGTTCTTTTGGTTGCAATCTCCCGTTTCCACACAGAGCTGTGTCCAAAATGATACAAAACATGATATCACATTGTGTTATTCTGTAAGATGTGACTATGCATAATTTATCAATCGAGCTGTGACATGCTGTCTTTTCTCATTTAAAAAAAAAAGAACTATGTCTGCCCCCTCAAAACACTTTTTGTTAAGAGTTACAGCAGATTTTAGTGGAGCCAAATCAACCAGGAACAATGGGATGATTGATCTATGAATGCTCCGGTCTTGTCTCTGTCGGGTTTTAAAGCCCACATGCTGCACGATTTGACAACTACCAGCACCGCAAACGCACAAACAGTGTTTTCATTGTTGTTTTCTCAAACGACCTCAGGGAGAATGTCAGTCATAATTGTGTGCACTGAAAGTTTAGTACAAACCAAACAAAACAAAAAAAGCATCTATCTGCACGAAGCCATGACTACAAAAATAGGCTGTGGATGCTCTGTGTGTCTTGCAGCGTGAACTGGAGGTGAGCAACATCGTTACTTGCGAGTCTCATGCACGCCTCCTGCTGTTATTGTGTGACCAGAAAACGACAAATGAATCACTGTTCCTGCAGGATTCATCAACACGAGCAATATTCTGAATGTCAAAATGCATCAGTATCTCCTGTAGTAGCACGGTTTGACTCTCACCGGCTATTGAGAGATGAGACTTTGAGTAAAGTTTCGTTTTTCTGACACCTTTTGCCTTCACTTTTCTATAGGTTAATTTCTACAATTTCCCCCCACCCTTATCTTCTTAGTCACTTTTGCACTCCCACGCTGTCCAAGTCCCCACATTCACAAATTCTGAAGTCATCATATTTGCCCAACGATGTTTCCGCCTCAGTTCTGTAAGCCGATTAGTCAGAGAGTTTTCCATCCTCCACCTGCAGGCTTTACTCCAGCACCACTACGAGAACTTGTCCTTCTCATGCCTTGATGAACCGACACTCGACGTAGACTCTTCACAGTCGATGGGGTTGAAGTCAGTCTCTATTCACATCAGTAAACACTGTTAATCTCACCTAATTCGGTCTGGAGTTAAGAATGGATCTCTACAAACCTTGCAGTAATCGATAAGTAGGGGAGGACGTCAAAGCCTTTGTGAGCTCTTAAAAACTTTTTGGCCAAGCCGCAGATTTTGACAAAAATAAAACTGAGCAATGAAAAGATGGAATGATGTAAACAGCGGAAGACAAAATGTGAGCGACAGATGAAGAAAGATACAGAGAGAAAGCAAGAAAGCGTCGTGGAAGCCAGGCCGGCGGCTAGTTAGAGTGTGTGCAGTGAGTTGTGCTGTGTGTCTGGCTTCCTCTGGCCGCCCCGGGCCACTGTCCCACTGTTACCATGGAAACCCGGAAGTGGGTTAACATGGGGCACACATCACTGTGAGCCATCAACGAGAGCCCAGACGTTAAACATGCCAAGTCGGTGGACCACACACACGCGTGCGCACGCACACACACACATGCGCACACACACGCACACACACACGCGCTCGTTTGCTCGCTTGCGCACGCTGAAGAGTAAACAGATTAGATGCAAGTATAATTTACCAATTCCTCACACCTAATCCCTCTGTCACTAAACGTCTGCAAAGATGGACACACACCTGCACACACATACGTTGTCACTGCTCCACATTCACACACACCTACATAAGTTGCCTGAATAATAACCTTTACCGCACGGTTGCTAGGCAACTCGAAGCCTACGTGCCAGTGTACTGTGTGTGTGTGTGTGTGTGTGTGTGTGTGTGTCTATCTATTTCCCTGTGAAACCAAGCGAAGCCAGAGGAGGGAACAATATTTCCAAGCCAATACTGGGACAGCGTGCATACACAGACAAACACACACAGAAACAGGGTCCCGACCCGGAGGCCAAAATAACCTTCGGGGGGCCAGCGAATCAGGATGGAGCAGGCATTGCATCACCTTCGCTCCCTTGTCCTCTATCTCAACTGTGAGCAGTCGAGATGGGAAAGAGCTGACTTCCAGTCTGATGTCATTAAGAAAAAAAAACAGCTTAGAAGCGTCTCATGAAGTGTAAAATCTATACTTCCCGATGAGAGTCTCAGCACGATGCAGGTCAGGGCCCCGAGGGAAAAGCAGCTGATCAGCGGAGGCTAATAAAGAGTAAGTTCATTCAAATTTACAGCCAAGTGTCCTAATAAGGTGTGTCACCACAACCCTCGCTGGGATAGATCATCCAAGTGTGTGGACCTGGAGGGAAAAACAGCATACTTCCACAAGATTCTTCTCCCTTGTGATTCACATAATTTCCCCACTCAGCAAACAGGCCATTGTACCCTGTATGTATGGGAGCATTTGCATAATACTCTATTTCTGTCCTCTTATTTACTCCCGTTTTTTTTTTCCTACTAGTTCGCCACTTCAAAAAGGTGTAATGTTAACACATGCTAGCCTATGTGCTAACATCACACACAGGCTAGAATATTTAGCAAAGATGTCTGTAAGCTTGTGTTTTGTTTTAAAAGAAGAAGAAAAAAAAGACTTTATCAACTCCAAAATATCGATGTAAGTATAAAAATTGGACTCTATCATGTAGGCGGCAAAATTCTACCTCTGGGAAAGAAAAGTGCCAAAAAGTGCAGTTCCTCAAATGTCCACTTGAGGCTCTAAAATGAATCAATCATGTTAAAATGCGAAACTTCACAGCAGAAATTAACATGTTTACAGCTTGTAAAAAAAACCCCACAATTTTGGTCTCTAAAGCTAATTTTCCTACAGTACAGTCGTCCTCAGATTTATTCATACCCTTCCATTAAAGAAAAGGCAAAATTCATAAAAGTCACTCAAATAACTAGAAACTGAAAAAAGTAATAATAAATAAAAATTTGCAAAATTCTAATTTAGTGAAATAAGACATTGCTTTTGAATTGTGGTTGAAAAGAATAATTTTTTAAAAACAACAACAACAACAAACAAAACTGTCCCAGACAAATTAGAGCACTTTGCTGATGAGCAGTGGGCCAAAATCAAAATAGCTGTAAACAGGTGCAGAAGTCTGATTGAGAGTTACAGAAAACACTTGATTTCATTGATTGGCTCAAAGGGTTGTTCAGCAAAATATTAGTTCACGGGTCCCATCATGTTTGTTTGCCTGTTTTTTGCTTGTTTAATATTTCTGTTGAACTACAATTCAAAAGCAATGTCATGATTTTCAATTAATTTTAATTTATTATTACTTTTGTCAATTTCAACTTATTTCAGCGACAGTTTTTTTCCCTTCTTCAATGGGAGGGTATGAATACATTTGAGGACGACTGTACTTGGGGTGGATGTTTCTATAACTCACCTGTTCAAATTGTATTAAGGCTTAAATTTATGCGTAATTAAGCGCATGGCTGCTTCGAGAGAGACGTGGGTGCCTTCATCATACAGTCCAAGGCCTTGAGATTTTTTTTGCATAACCTGCTTCAGCTCCACTCGCAGTCCCCTTCTTTGCTCATTTTCAGGAAATAAAAGGAGTCTGACAAGATGGTGATGAAGACTCTGAGCTTAAAGCCGCTCTTTATAAAACCTAAGGCTTACATCTTGAAGGGCTTGTCCATCTTTATATAAAATCAAAGCCAGATAGCACCGACTTTCAACTACTCACGTCTGAGAGGGTGAACTGAATTTCATACGTGGTGATCACAGCATTAAAAAAAAACAGGATTTCTTTCCAGTAAGTCTCAACTGTCCCAGTCTGGATAAGGCACAGGCCAACCGCCATCTGTTTTCTTTTCTTTTCTTTTTTTTAAAACTAAAATTAGTCCTGATGAAAACTGTTGACAGTGAGAGCCAGAGCGATGAGATTCTTGTTCCTGGAAAGGCATGCTGCTGAGTAAAAATGAGAAATCACCTCCTGATGATCTCTGTTGTGCTAACTCCCTGTAGTTCAACTTCTCACCTCGCTGCAAGTGAACTCCAGGGTGTGACACAAGTGAAACACACTTTCAACTAGAGGCAGCAGCAAATCAACGGATTCTTAGTTTGGTGTTATCGTTACACTTTCACTTAAAAAAAGCGATAACGAGGCATATATTTGATATCTCAAAACCAAAAATATCTGCATGCACACGCAGCACCAGTAATGACTGATAAGCAAGTGTTTTTCTATTTTAGCCCTCTAACACATCCTGATGCTGAGGTGGGTTCACTCTCTTTTCTCCCTTGGTGTTCTTGTCTTCCTCGCAGCACTGCCTCGAGCTATCCATTCATCTTCCCACGGCTTTTGTCTCCCTCTCCGTTTCATCTCTCGGCTCTGATGTAACTTCCAGACATCCATCTCTGCCACCACCCGTCCCCCGGCTCCCTCCAAGTGACCCGTTTATGCCTTCTTGCTGCTCAAACCCCTCTCCCCAGACTGAGGACTGGACCTCCGCCTCGGAGTCACCTGATCACCATCTTCACTTTGTACACACAGGAAGAGCTTTGTTCATTAGTTCAGGCCTCGGGCTCTGCAGCAACTCTTTATCAGATGAACATGCTGGCGCTGGGCTGACAGCACAGGGCTAGACTGTCACACTTTCATATCTCACTCTGTTTACATGTGATCACACATGATAAAAGGAGATCCGCGATAGAGTGCAGGGAGGTACGACAGCATCACAGCAGCGAGTGACCTCCGCCGCAGTCGTACCTACAAAACAGATGCCACGTATTATTTGATCACTGCGTGAAGCCGTGGCCCCAGAAAAACCTAAAATAAAGTCCGGCGGAGGATGCGATGAGCGGTCTGGGAGCGGAGTGAAGCGGGCTGCAAATCTGTAAACAACATTCATCTCCGTCAAATATTCTCTTTCTCTCTCCAGCGGTCTCAACTGAACCATCATCCTCCTCTCAAAATATCACTTTCACTTTATCTTTAGTTCTCCTTCATTTCACGTTTTCTATTCACGCTTTTCTCAAGGGAGGAATCGGAGGAGCTGACAATTCTGCAACCCACAAAAAACTTCCAGTAAACATGTAGATGCTTAAATGTCTGTCTCAAGAGTTCTTTTTAAAAACTTTTTTGTAAACATATGACGTCTTAAACTGCAGCCATCACATAGAGACTCATACATACAATATATGCTGTGAATGTTTTTTTTTTTCTTTTTCTTTTTTTTCCCACGAAGCCTCTGGTTAATATTTCTAAATGTCAATCACAGAGTCTTCTGGGTGACAGCCAGGGACGGATCGGGGTGAGGAGCGTGATGTGGGTGATGTGTGTGGTGTGTTCGAGGGGTTGTTTATTGCCACTATGACAACAGTCTGGCTGACTAATGTCAGAAGACCCAAGGGGCCCTGCTGAAGTAAACAAACCTCTGCCAAAGATCACAGGAATGATATCAGCAGGTCAGATATTGTGCCCTTCACTTAAGAGACAGAAGGGTGATTGACGATGGGAGTTGTGCCAGTTTAAACCCACTCCATCCAAAACATACAGATGAACCGGGCCAGTAAACAGCCTCATCTAACCTTGTGTAACACTGGTGATTAGGCAGATGTCTGCAGGAGATGGAACTGGGAAAAATATGGTGGGAGAGGAGAATGAAGGAAAGGAAAGGAAAGGAAAGGAAAGGAAAGGAAAGGAAAGGAAAGGAAAGGAAAGGAAAGGAAAGGAGCTAATGACAAAAGAGCAGCGCTGCAGTGTATATAAAGCACAGTTCAAGAGGCTGTGTGGGAGTTGTCACGAGTGAACCAGGAATATGGGAATAGCCTGGTTTCTACTCATTACACACACATCATAACACACGCTCTACATAGCAGCGTCTCACATACACACCAACACACACTCACTCCTACATACCCACTGACTGTATGTGGAGGATCCTGTCGTGGAGTCCGTCGGAGAGCTCGATCACAGCTCTGCTCGCCTGGACCATCTGCAGACACAATAACATACATTAGCATGAAACACACACACACATACACACACAGCTGTAGTGCACCATAAACCCTTAACTTATTCTACCAGCTTGTTTTTGGTGTGGAAGTTGTTTTTTCATACTCGGGTTGATATTTTTCAGAATGAAAACATCCAAAATTCACATTTTTGGTCTTTATTTTAGGAAACTTTGTCACTTTGCACCGTATATTTCAGTTATAATACATATCTTTGAGATCCATTTCTCAAATTGAGTTTTTTTCTCCAACTCTGAGCCAGATATCTCCACTTATAAACTTCCCAGTTTTATTACTTAATATATTCTGAAGGTTTTTACAGGGGGGATGTATTCATATATCATTCACATGCAGCTTAATAGAACATTTTACTCACTCAAATATGGCCACAAAAAAGAAGAAAAGTCTTGCTGTGACAGCATTGTCTGATTTAGTGATAAAATAAAAAAGATATCCAAGACAGTCAGCCTCCTGTCTGTAAAAACCTTTGACTCTAATATGTCATCACAGTGACGCTAACATTTTGAAGCTGAACATAACTTTAGATTTCTGGCGATGAATGCAAATTATGTCATTTTACAACATCCCATTTGCATGTTTATAGAAAAGTTGTAGAACTAAAACATCTTTATTGTACATAATCTGCTGGGGAAGTTTCATATTGATATCTATTAGTTAAACGTTTCACCCTTTTCAACTGGAGAGTCTCCCCTAAAGCACCCATTAAATCAGTTTTACTGTCTGCACTATATGCTACAAATTAAAGGGTGACAACGCGTTGGTGTAAATCATTTGACAGGTGAATATTTCCAATTTTAATGCAAATACTATTACAATGTTCCGCATATGTTGGCTGTAAATTATGGAAATTCTAACATAGGAAGTATGCATGTGAAGGCACTCATAGAGACTAATGTGACAGCTCTTTTACAGTAATGACCACACGAAACACACACACACACACACACACACACACGAGCAGCTTCCGCCTGATTAATTCTGCGCCTCCTTTCACAAATCCTGCTGGGCCTTGACCCCTCTGTGGGGGAAAAAAAAAATGCTGTTCAACAAATAAGGGATTAACTACAGAACACTACATTGACCAGATCCAGTGGAACAGCACACACACACAAACACACACACACACACACACACATGCTCATTCCCATTTCCTGTCTCTGTTGTTTGCCGCTCCCTTCAGGCATCAGGATTGAGGTGTGGAATCCATTTAGCTGAACAACATTTAAATCTATGCTAATGGTATTCAGCACCAGTGTGAGCTCTTTCTCTTCTGATCCGCTTGACTGGTGCCGAAACGTGCACGCACAGACACACGAGCCAGGCGCACGTGCACGTTCTTACTTACACAATAATGCACGAACAGTCGCCGGCGTATGCAGATTCCAGTTGCATAGCAATGACAAACAACTGTAGTTAAATTAAAGTGTCATGGCTTATACACCAAAACCTTAATCATGACTTAACAGGGCTACAAACGGATCCATTTATCTCCACTAGGAGCCAGTTTCTGGACGAAAACCTGACTGTCTCCTTTCCTTCACATACGCTCTCACACACATCACATATGCCGTCTGGATGGTGTTACTAAATTGGCAATTCATACAGACTGTCCATCATCCTGCACCAAGAGATTCCTGTGGAAAATCTGATATGAAACATGAACAAGTGCACTTTGAGCAAATATCAATTTAAAAAATATTGCTGCAGCCAGACATGACAATAAAAAAAAATAAAAAAAAGAGGCGTGATGTTCTTCACGTCTTTTAACATTGGAAGACAGACTGATTCTGGTCCACAGCTGTGCAAAACCCCAGTTATGTCGGACAGCCACAGTCCAGCTAGACGCAGAGGGAGAAAGAGGAGCGCAGGAACCGAAAAAGATTAATGAGTGAAAGTAGGAATGGGGAGGGCACTGAAAGACGGAGACAGACACCAAAGGGAAATATATTGAAAGTGAAATATGAAAGCGAGGACAGAAAGAAAGGTCTGATATCGCACATGCCGAGCAACCTAAACCCACTCAAACTCATTGACTGATTGAGGAGTTGATGAACAGACCAATTGACCTCTCTGACCCCCTTTCTTTTTTGTTTCCTCTCTCTCTCGTCCTCTCTCTGTGTTTATTTCCGCGGGGGAGTTCTTCTCGATGGCTGGATTTATTTTTAGACATCATTATATAAATTAAGTCTGTTAAATAACTTTCTCCTGGCTCAATGAAACGCTGCGGTCTATTTGGGTGGAAAACACACGGTAGCTCGAGGCCAAGGTGAGGATGTCGCTGGTGTTGTTTACGAGACTTAAGGCCAGAACAAATGAGGATGTTGTTGGCTACATAACAATGAGAGCTCATTTTGCCTTTCAGGACACATTGGTTAAAAAGGAAGCGTTTGCTCGGGAGGGGGATTTTCCAAGAAGTCAGGAGATGAGAGGTGACTGATCTGTTGCTTTTGTTTGCTCTTTCCTTTCTTTTGATAGATTTCAGATTTATGAGCCATGTCAATTCTTTTATCTGATGCAAAACAGTAACAGTAATAACCCTAGGAACCCGAGAACAGACCAGTGGTTTTTACCTTTGCTAAAATCACTAAAATGACAACAGTTATCAGAGCACAAGACTGAAAGAATCGTCAGGTTTTTGGCTTTCAAATGGTCTTTAAACTACTCATCTGGGACATAGGATTCAACAAAACCACTTCATTCTAAAGGTCTTATTTAAAAATATGTCAAAAATAAACCATTTGCATTAACCAAATTCTGTAATAAAAAGCAAAACAAAACACTTTCTGCACTTTGCAACCAACAGTTTGGTGATAAACCTTCAGGAACCTTTCACCGGAACTGGGCTGAACTGCAGGATGTGTACAGAGCAGATAGGCAACACGTATGAAGACAAATTAAAAATGTCAGCTGTAAAACATCTACAGTATGTTATCATTTTCCCAGTCTTGAAAAAATGTTGCAGATTTTTCTTCTCTTCAGTTTTTGTAAATAACTGAAGAAATAAAATGTTGTTTTTCTATGATGTACAACATTAGAAGCCGTCTACTTCTAGAGGTGTTTGTGCTGTTTTCATAGAGGTGCAAAAATGTGGCAGGAACAAGAAACGCCCAGACACTGCTTAGGGTTCAGAGGGTGAACTGTCAAGTCTCTTCCTTCCTCACCATTTCGTAGGTAGAGACGACTCGGCGAAGTACATCAGGCAAGGGCCCCTGAGGCTCCAGGGTGGGGTAGTGGTCTCGGAGGTCAAAGAGCAGCAAAGGCGTCCCCTCCGGTCCTGATACTCTGGAGCTCAGAGCCAGCACGCACTGCATGAGGTTAGCCACAGCCGACACCCCGCACAGCTCCCTGAACACCGCTACCGAGTTCTGTGGAGAAAACAGGAGGATGCACAGATAAAAACCACCACATTTACCTCTTTTTTTTTTCTCCTCTTTTTAATTTTCTCGTCCTGAGGGAAATACACAACAAAGACAGGAAATGATATCAAAACAAAATAAAATTTGTGAAATCTCTTCTTCGCTCTCCCACTTGACTTACTTCCTGCCACACACACATATGCACACAAGTATGTCAAAAAAAAAAGAAAAAAGAAACAACTCCTGCAACACAGGGATTTGTCTTTTGTTTCGCTATTGATTTCTCTCCAGCAGTTGTAGTAGTTTGGAAAGAAATGGAAGAAACCCAGTGATGTGGATAACAACAGTCCCACCACACTGATAGAACATATAATTACTGTTTTAGTGACACAAACACGCACTGACCACAAATTGCTGCCTGGCCCATAAAGGTTAGTCCAGCTTTTAATAAAAAAAAAAAGGGCATAAAGAAACCCAAAACTACTTTTTTTGTTTTTACAGCTGTATGCATAATCACCATTCTTAAAATATGATTCAACATATAATAGACTATTCACAGATGTAATATACAGTTTTTCTCACTGTGAATCTGTTGACACTTTTTCCAGTTAACTGCAAATTCTCACAAAATCTCCTCTAAACCCATCCATCCATCCATCCATCATCTATACACCGCTTAATCCTCACTAGGGTCGCGGGGGGGCTGGAGTCTATCCCAGCTGACTCAGGGTGAAAGCAGGGGACACCCTGGACAGGTCACCAGTCTATCACAGGGCTACACTGAGAGACAGACAATCAAGCACACTCATATTCACACCTACAGACAACATCATGTTTTTGGCTGTGTGGGAGGAAGCCAGAGAACCCGGAGAGAACCCACGCTGCACAGGGAGCCCGGTGCCCCCACCGGGATGCAAACCAGCGACCTTCTTGCTGCGAGGCAACAGTGCTAACCAACTGCGCCACCCTGAAGCCCCCTCTAAACCCAATGATGTTCAGTTATTAAAAACTGAGGAAAAAGGAGTAGGTCCTCACATTAGAGAAGCTTGTACACATAAACTCTTGATAAATGACTTGAATAAAATTAATATATAATAAATGAAATCACTGTTCAAGTTCTGTCATCAGTGAATTGAGAGCGTGTAAGAGAAGACTGAGTTGATTCGCTCTTTACGTGTATAGTAAATTTATTCATATCCTCTCAATAAAGAAGGAAAAAAAGAGCTGTCACTAAAATAAGTTGAAAACGACAAAATAATAAATAAAAAATTTAATGAAAATCATGACATTGCTTTTAAATTGTGGCTGAACAGAAACATTGAAACAAACAAACAACAACAACAAAAAGAAGCATGATGGGACCCATAAACTCATGTTTTGTTACTGCAATCAAGTGTTTTCTGTAACTCTCAGTCAGACTTCTTCTTCTGTCGACAGATATTTTGATTTGGATCCACTGCTCATCAGCAAAGTGCTCTAATTTGTCCGGGACAGTTTTGCTTGTTTTTAAAATTATTCTTTTCAACCACAATTCAAAAGCAAGGTCTTATTTCACTACATTAGAATTTAGCAAATTTTTATTTATTATTACTTTTTTCAGTTTCTAGTTATTTGAGTGATTTTTGTGGATTTTGCCTTTTCTTTAATGGACGGGGATGAATACATTTGAGGACGACTGTATGTATCATCAACTCAATAACAGCTGTGCCTTTGTTTGAACAGATTGGGGGTATTCTAAACACATTGTCACATTATCACATATGGCGCCAGTTGATAATAGAGTGCTAACAAACTAAACATTCACTCTTTCTCACCTGCATGTTTCCCCTCAGGTCAGTGGCTTCTCTCAGCAGAGGAGCAGCCATCTTGAATACTTCATCCACAACCCGAACTCCTAAATCCCTCAGAGCCGTGTAGTCCCGCCCCTTACGGGCCTTCCGCACTGACAGGCCTCTTTTGTGAGGCTTTCCCCCTCCTCTCCGATTGGTGAGGGCCACGTGGACGAACAGCTTGGCGTGAGCAAGCTCCTCCCCGGTGAGAGACTGGAGGGGCACATGCCGGTAGCCCGGCTGGAGGCACTCCAGAGGTATGGTGTACTGACCTGCAAGGGGGTGGCAGAGGAATCACATGTAGGTTACTGATGTGTATACAAGCTTAAACTACAAAATGCCTACAGGTCGTGTGTGATTTCATTTACAGTAAAACTGACCTATGAACTCATCCCCTATAAAGTCGTCATCCAGCACCACGAAGCGAACCATGGCGAGCTCAGGCAAGTTAATCTGGAACTCAAAGCTCTCATCAAAGATGGGGTTGTCCCCATTCTGGGTCACAGTCCTGGTGCGGCGCTCTGTGCAGTCAGCTGGGATGCCATGGATCTCCACATACACATATGGGTCCACCACATCCCCTTTGGCTCCAGAACCTCTTGGCTTGGGCAGATTCTGGCCGCTAATCACCTGGGACAAGGAGGGATGCTATTTATGCACTGCAGAGTTTTCAGGACATACTCATTTATCCAACTTTGGCCTTATTTTAATATCTTTGACCATTGACTTTATCAGTTGTAATAATATTATACTCAGACAAATCATTGCTGGCTTCTATGAACTGAGTGATATCACTACAATGAAGTATGGCAGGGCAAGAAATGAGTGCTCAGATGATCAGACTAGTTCTGAACAACTTCATTTAGAATTAAAACTTAAAGCATGCACATCAAAATGTTTTTTCACCTTGGTTTGTTTTTCTAAATTAGCTTGGCTGACCTAGAGGATGGTTGAACCCTCTGAACCACGAGCAGTTTCTGGGTGTTTCTTGTTCATGTCACATATTACTCATTTTTCACAGCAATAAAAAGTCCTGCACCTCTGTGGAAACAACACAACTATGACTAGAAGTAGTCAGAACTCAGAATTTTTTTCCGTGCACAATAGCATTTTTATAATGCCATAAATCATAACAAAGCTACAAAAATGTACAACATTTTTCCAAGCGCCCACAGGCGTTACCGACACTGGAAAAAGTGGTTAAAAAAATGTGTACTATCGATACTTTACAACTGATAAACACAGCTTAAAGTTCAGCCCAGTTCTGCCAAAATGTCCCTGAAATTTTTACATAATCAAGTTGGAGCTAATTGTTTTCTTTTGGCGAATTCATTTAAATGAGTCATGTATGTATCATAAAATGATTTTGATGAAATGTTGTGATTTTAGGCTTAGATTTGGTTAAATTCTCTGTAAGAACGACACCTCACACATGAGTCGTTCAAGGACCAACAGGAAATTGAAAATTCAGTGACTCTCTAATTTTGCTGTATCTTGATAAATGAATGTGTTTTTGGATGTTTTTGAAAAAGATGGCATGCATGGATGGGTTCCATGGGATTCAAGGTTCAGAGGGTGTAAAACCTGTCTTCTTTTCAGCCAGTTCCTAGATGTTATTTCCCAAGAGAATGGTGGCTAAGTTCTAATAAAATGAATTATTCTTTACAGTTTAGAAGAACATAAGCTTGTGCCCATTACAGGGGGTATGTGTATTATGGTCTACACTTGATTCCACCACACCTTCACATGAAGCAGCTGTGGAGAAACACCAGGCACCGTGTCTCTGGTGTCAGCACTGAAATAAGACACCTCCTGCCGCATGATCGCCGGCCGCAGAACGTAACCACAGCTCCCGTTCTGCCGGAACCAAGCTGTGTTCAGGTCCATCATCAGTCCTGCTGTCTGAAAATTCATTGATACAATCTGGCAACCGCACTTCCAGAGGTCTTGGGGGTTCATGTTGCTCGAATCAATGCGCATAGGGTTGGGATACACCCGTGACAGGAAATGCTTGTTGTGGTTGACGAAGTCACCGGGGCTGTCACCAGCCAGACGCACAGCCAGAGACTCATGAAAGGAACACAACTCCCAGGGTTTTTGGCTTTTTGATGATGTTGGAAAGTCAATGAAGCGAACAGAGCGGCAAAGAGTTACTAAGTCAGAGAGCTCTTTTAACAGCAGGAAACGTTTAGGAGGAGGATGAAGAGGAATCGACTGAGAGACAATTGTGTAGGCGACACTTTTCTGCACCATGTCCTTCTCATTTGCTCCAGGCGCTGTCCCTCCACTATTAGCTGCTTTCATCTTTTGGCACATTTCTGCTCCTTCATCCTCATCGCTTACATCCCCGTCATCCCCATCAGGATCTGACCCCAACTTTTTACCTTTTATCAGGATTCGATGCCTTAAAGCATGTGGCGATGGCAGGTACGGGGCCCCTTCATGTGGGAGATCTGTGTACAGCCTCTCCCCAAATATCCTCATGAGATGTTGCAACAGCACTTTCTGCTGTCGGGGAGAACAGTGGTTTTCAATGCACAGAATTAACGGATAGTCGGATGCCACGAATGCAAACCGTCCGATTGCCTCTAACACACAACGCAGGGCCAGTGGTGGGGAGAGGGTGTGCCCAGTACACACCACTGGCTCCTCATCGGGGCCATCCCAGACGTCCACCTCCACACATCGGCAGCCCATCTTGAGGGCGCGGATGTAGCCGGAAATATCGGAGGGACCTCGAAACTGGTCCTCGATGAGGTAGGTGTTGTGGGAGGAGTTGATGTAGTAGTGAGACAAAGGCTGGGACATGTCCTGGCACACGTAGTCATGCTCCCGGTCAAAGAGGTGGCACTCTGCTGAAGTGAGGTAGCTCGTGAAGCCATCCAAGGACAGGTATCCCTGCTGCCGTCCCTCCTCCGATGGCTCATGGGACTGGATGAGTTTCATGCTGGTTTCCTCACTCACCTAGAGGGAAGAGCGCGAGAAGAAGATGAGATAGAGATTGTCTACAATGAGAAACACTACAATTACATCCGTGCATGTACCCTTGACTTGATTGTGTGAATTGTTTGTGTTACCCACTTGAGTCATGCCCTGCTCTGCCTCGATAAACCTCATCAGGTCTTTGGTGTCCAGGTACTCCTTGTTGCTCGAGAACTGCACCAACAGAAAGTAGATCTCTGGACGTGTGCAAAAGTCGTGAAAGGCCTCGATGAACTCCTGCTTGGTGACTCTGTCGTTACTTCCTGTGAGCTTTTTGTTTTCGCTGTGGTCTTGAAATCCAGACCCATTATCTATTGTCAGCCCACACATCCTCTCCCTGACTCTTTGAAGCTCTTTAAACCTGTGCTCCACTTTGCCACTGCTCACCCCAGGGTTCACACTTTGTATCAACTTTATAGCTGACTGCAAGCGAATGCCTTCCTCGATGTCGTCCTGTCTGCCGAAATCAGAAGCAGAGGAGAACAATTGCTCCAGCCAGCCAAGACGAAGGCTGTCCTGACTGCTGGCGAGCATGTCAAGGGCATGTTTCCCATACTGCATCAGATACCTGGAGACAGATGAGAGAAGAACGGACAAGGCCGATGCAATAGGACAGAATGTTTTTGTTGTAAAACTGCATCACAAACATTTCTATTTTCATTTCAGGCATCTTGCACAGTGCCTGAAATTTAAAGTACAATAACTGCAGCAGTAGAATCATTTTAAAGTCACATCACGTTTACTGGCACAGCCCTTCATAACAAAGACGACTCGAAGGACTGTACAAAGAAATCAACCCAACAAAATCTCACTGTTCGTCTCAGTGCAATCAATAGCAGAGAAAAAGCAAAGCATAGGACGCGAGATATATTTTTGGACTGACATCAAAGACCTTCACAGATTAGCCAGAGTTGCTTAACCTTCCTTGCATGACCGAACCTTACTTCAAGCACAAATTAAATGTCTGTCATTACTTGTTCACCTTGATGTCAGTGAGAACACCGGTGAAGACTTTCCGTCCTCATAAATAAAACTCACCCAGCTAAAATACTGATGAAATACAGTACATGTCGGCCCTCTGAAACATTTAGGAACCAACTCCTCAACATGTATGTTGCTTTAAAGAGGGCGGACATTAAAGATCATCTCTATTCGTTGGTCAAACCCTCACAACTCATCGCTGTGTGTCAAAGTTAAATACGCAAGTTGCTGTTTTTTTTACATGAATATAATCACTTCTCGTCTGTAAAACGGCTTATGTTTAACTCTACACCATTGCTTCCACTAGAATGTGCAGCTGTATGAATTCCCCTTTCCAACTCCCTGCAGCTCCAGCACACCAGCTCACCTAAGACTCTGCTTAAAGACTGTAAAAGTACACCACACAATGGCAGATTGTAACATTGGAGCAATGTCAACCTCACTTTGCAATTAAACTTTTCTTTAATATATGAAAACCTGGAAGTCTGAATCCATGTTTTTGAGATTATCAGTAGACTGCAGCTTCAAGGCAGAAACTTATCTAAAACATGGACATGCTAACAGTTATAAACACTACATTTTTACCAGAAGTGGTCTTTATGTTTTGTACCAATCAGTGTAGTTGTTGCTGCAGCAAGTAGCATATATAGTATACAACAGAAGTGAGCACACCATGTACAACATCATTGCAATCTCAAATAATTCAAAATTGTATCACTTCTCACTAACTGCATTATTTTTAAGTTGACAAGAAGAGCATTTCATCTCATGTTCTAAAACTTTAGAAAGACGGTATTTAAAAATACAGGCCCCAAAGTACTAGAAACCTCAAAGTAACAAAAGTAAATGCACCTGTGGTCACTGACACACAAGTTAGAAAACCTGACACCGTTGAAAACACACTGAGTACATCTGTGATTTACAGCTAGCCTTATTGCATGAACACTTCAGCTTTCTCAGTTTTTGGACATATGGGCTGTGTCTATCTGAATGTCTGCATCATTGCTCCACATGAAAAAAAAATGCCAGAGGGTATGAAAAATGAGATTGTGTGATTTTATAAAGATGAAAAACGATTAAGATTAGTGACCAATAAAATTTGTCAAAACAGTTATCAAGAGGTATAAAACGAGCCACTAATCAGAGTCACAGCACTCGGCCTTCTTAAACAGAAGCACTGATAGGATGCTATTTGCACAATCTAACTCTGAAAAACAGAAGAGCACATCCTTCAGAGTCAGCACAGGACTTTGTCATTCTTTACTAAAGAACACAAAAAAGGCCTCCTCAGTGCTAAGAGTACATTCTTTTGTCAGATGAGACCAAGATAAAGTTGTTTGGCTCAGATGGGGTCCAGCATGTTTGGCATGAACCCGTCGAGGACTTTTACAGTGAACGCACAGACCTGACAGTGAAGCACACAGAGGTGTGAGTGTGATGATACGGTGCTGCATCAGTGCAAAAGGTGTTGGGGAAATATTTGTAGTAGCAGCTTAAGTGGATGTGGATACACCAAAACATTGGCTGACAAGATGACTTCTCGTCTGGAGAAACTTGGCAGAAGAGGAAAATGAAGAAGAGGAGATTCCAGCATGATAACAATCCAAAGCACGCTGCCAGAATTACACAAGCCTTTCCAAAGAAACAAAAGTGAAAACTGTGATGTACAGTATGTCGCCTGACTCCAAACAAGAATACCTCAGGGGTGAAGATATAGATGGAGCAACACAATTCTCTAGCAAAGAATAGCTGAAAAAAACATCTCTAAAGAATGGATCTACAGAACTTCCATGCCAAAGAGGACTGAGTCTGTCATCGGAATTGAAGGTGGACATACGAAGTTCTGAAATTATCGAAGACTTGAATATCTAAATACATATAAAAGTGTACTGACTTCACTAAGTTGTCACTGTGGGGCCTGTATTTCTTATATAGTAAAATTTAAACTGTTAGTTTTGTCATTTACATTCCAGGAAATATACAACTGTTTAACTTAAAAGTAATGCAGTTACTGTAAAACAACACATATTAGAATCTCCTGTGATATTGCATGTTTCTATTGTATACTTTAAAAAGAATCACATGGACATAATGACAATGTAAAAAACTTGATTTGCACCATAAGGGGGCCTTGAAGGCAACCTGTTGTACCTCTGATTATCTGCAAACGTTTGAATTACAGTGACGGTGACGTAAATACGACAACATTTCAATTGATGTTTGAACTAGTTCTTCCAGCTACATTGCCCAAACAGCAATAAAATATCTTTATCTACTATGCTTTAAGTAAAAAAGAAGACAAATCTTGAATATTGACAGCTAAATGTGTGCTGTCATCACACATTTCTGCTACAGTGTACTGCTTACAACGTGTAAAAAAATCAGATGCTCATTTGTAACCTTTTTTTTAACCTTCCTGTTTCTGTTTCTATATATATTGTACAGAGTGCACAGTGTAAGACTACATTCAGTTCTCGCTGAGTCGTACCTCAGGCCAGTAACCCAAATGTTGGCCACTTCAGCAGAGTTCGCCACCAGGTCCAAGCTTTCATATATCTCTCCATAGATGATGGAGAACGCACAGTCCTCTGATATCTGGTCATAAACTCCACTGGTGCGGAAGGTTTCTGTGTTACGACCTGTCCGTACCTACAGTTTGAAATCACAAGAAAAAAACAAAAAAGTATGTCAGATATAAAAAAACAAATCAAATGTTGCCTTTCACACGGTTCAGGGTGATAAACATTTCCATCACTGTGGTCTAAAAAACTCAGTGAGGTCATTCATAAAGCAGAAACCAAGGAGGATTGATATAAAAACCTTTTTTTTGTCTGGACACTGACCTCACGTATAGAGCCGAGAGAGATGCGAGCTTTGTCTGACTCCTTCTTGGATGGTTCCCAGCAGAGAGCCTGCAGGCCTGCATCCAGCAGATAGTAACGCTGGTAAACACGGGAGTTGGGTCGGATTTTCTTCAGCTCACTCCCCTCAACCTGGAAACAAGACGTGGATGAAACCGTCACCCGCTGACTCTCAGCGTAAACCTCATTTCACTTTACTTGAGAAAAAGTTCTGTTGAATGTATGACAGGCTCGTATGCCTTTCATCTCCCAGAACCCCTTGATGTACGTATGGCACGTTAAATATTTCATGTACAGGTGAGCAAAGCCTATATTTTATGTAAAGGGTCACAGTGTAGCTAACCCACCATAGAGTGGATGCAATCAGCAGCGCTGCTGATCTTCTTCTCTGACAGACTGCTGCTGAAGGACACTGTCTTCTTCCTCTCCCGACCAGCACGTGATCCGTCCTGAAGAGGAGGGAGGGACAGATGAAATGACGGGACAGATAAAGAGAGGAGGAGGGGGTGTAATAGGAAGAAAAAATGACTTGAAAGAGAGAAGCGGCGATAGGCAGATAGTGATCCCTCTGGAGAGTATTCTTTGCTTCAGCATGACAAACATTTTTCCAGTTCAGAATGGATCTCAGAGGATTAAAAGCCATATCAGCTTATGTAACCATACATAAACACAGATTATTTGGTCTGCCATGTAGAGCCTCCTCTTTCCAATCTGTTATTGTTTTTCCTGATAGCATGCTAAAAGCCTTTGCTCGCCCTTGCCCTTCACCATTACACCATTAATCATACCTGAGCAGACAGAGGCAGCAGGCTGCAGCATTCTAATTCTGCTCCTCCACAAAGACTCTGGCAGACCCAATCAGTTTATCTGAGCTCACTATCGCGGCTCATCCATCTGATTTATTGACCAATCAGATGTCACCCCCACAGAGAACCTTATACTAACAGATAAGAGCATATATGTGGGCAAAGTTATTCAATTATGGATATATTAGTCCTGATAAAATCAAATCAAAGACTTCATTGAAGCTAATCTGAGGTAGGATAAGCAGGATAACACAATTACAGTTGATTCAATCCCAAGTGGAGAGACAGACAACGCAAACACCCACATACTCAACGTGCTGGTGCATATTACGAGCAAGGAGATGCAATCTAACAGTCAAAAATACAACATTCAAGGGCTGCGACTAATAAATGATTATTCTCATCACAGAATATTGTGCCAATTGTGTTTTTTCAGTTCATTGATTGATTAGTCATATCTCATTTCAAAACTATGGTTGCACAACACAGCAACTCTGTAGAAGTTGATTGCACGACAATCATCTACAACACGTCAACGTATCAGTGCAACCGAGGGTGAAAAAATGTCTCTAAAAAGGCAGAAATAAGGAATAATGTATTTATTCACTGCAATATTGTATAAGTGTGTATCATGATTATTATTTATTTATTGGTGCTCTGATTTGCTCTCATCTGTGGTTCTCCATCTCCCCCGTGTGAGTTTCTTCTTGTTCTTCACCACAGGTTGGTTAACCTGCGTTCACTTTACCCTCATTTATTTGATAAGTGCCACTACGAGTAGTCATCAAGTACTGCCCGCATGTTTTAATTAAAACATTAATAATATCTGGCACCAGTGCATCAATAATGCAACACAAGAGGAGGTGATACACGATGTTGCCCTATCAATATTTGGTCATACCGCCTAATAACTAAAGCCCATACAGATTTTTTTTTGACCAGTAGCAAAACATATATAGAGTTGAAACCAGATGTTTACATACACTGTATAGAAAGACTGATAATGTTTTTCTCTTAGTGTCTGACATTAAATCAGACTAAACTTTTCCTGTTTTAGGTCAGTTAGGATTACCAAAATTATTTGTATTTGCTAAATGCCAGATTAATGAGAGAGAGAATTTTTTTATTCCTTTTCTCAAAGTCAGACATTTACATACACTTCCTTAGTATTTGGTAGTGTTGCCTTTAAACTGTATGACTTGGGTCAAACATTTTGGGTTTCCTTCCACAAGTTTCTCACAATAGTTGCTGGAATTCTGGCCCATTCCTCCTGACAGAACCTGTGTAAGTCAGTCAGCTGCCTTGCTCCACAGGCCTTTTCAGCTCTTCCCACAGTGTTTACACTTGTGTATAATTGTTTGAACAGATGAACGTGGAACCTTTAGGCATCTGGAAATTGTACCCAAGGATGAACCAGACTTGTGGAGGTCCACAGTTCTCTTCCTGATATCTTGGCTGATTTCTTTAAATTTTCCCACGTTGTCACAAAAGGAAGCAGAGTGTTTGAGGTGCGCCTTGAAATACATCCACAAGTGTGCCTCCAATTAACTCAAAAGTTGTTAATTAACCTATCAAAAGCTTCCAAAGCCATGACATCATCGTCTGGGCTTTCCCAAATAGTTTGAAGGCATACTAGTGTATTCTGACTTTGAAGAAAATAATGAAAAATTCTCTAAAAAATTCTCTCTCTCATTATTCTGGCATTTAGAAAATAGAAATAATTTAGGTAATCTAACTGACCTATAACAGTAAAAGTTTGGTCTGATTTAATGTCAGACAGTAAGAAAAAAAAAAAGTTTTATGTCTTTTTATACAGTGTATGTAAACTTCTGGTTTCTACTATATATATGAGCTGCAGACAGAGCTGAGAGTGTTGTAAAGAATGGAGTCGGAGCCACTCAAACCACATGGTGACACCATTGTATATATATACTGATATAGCCGCAACAGGCCAACATCAGTGGATAAATCAGCCAATCGTCGGCTCTACTGATACCAACTACTCAATGCCTGAACTGACATCTTCAAATTGCTGATAATCTGAACATATAACACATTTCATCAGAACACATATCAAACCAAAGCAGCAACTTCTCACATGCTAGAAGTTAGAACCAACAAATGTTTCTGCTTGCGAGACAACCAAAAATATCAGTTTATAAAATTAATAGTTATTAACTAACTAGTAAGTAAGTTCAGCTCACTTAAAAAAATACAAATATAGTGTACAGCCAGTTGAAATATTCTGATTCATCTCTTGAAGTTGTTTTGAATAAATAAAACCAAATTTTCCCAAAAAATGTAGGGCACATATTTCCATCAGGGGACGATCTAATCCAGCAGCCTGTTGCTCTGTGACAAACAAACAACACAAAGCCCATATTTTTACTACGCCATATTGTTTTGGGAGTATTTCAAAAGTCCAATCCATCACCAGTGAGCTAATTAACATTTTCATGTTTAAACATGTTTTACAGTGGCTGATTAATCTCTGCTCATCAACATAACTCTGATTCCATTCAAATAAGACTTCACACGAACCTCAAGAGCACTTGGGTCTTTTATGAGAGAGGAGAGCAGGGAACCCTCCATATGAAAGAAATCTGGGCGATATAAAAGGCAGAAAGGGATAAAAGAGAGAAACGGGGGGGAAGAAAGACCCAGGCTGTGTTTCATGTAAAGCGTATGAATGAATATGCGAAAAAGGGGAGACATAATTCACAGAAATGTTTCCCTTAGATGGAGGGGAAGGGGTCTAGCCATCACAAATCCTCACAGAATCAATCGCCTCATTAGGATACAGAAGTGCTTCCAATTGCAACAAGTTTTTATTTTGAGGCATTTTTGGAGCACTTCACTCATTTATTGTAATGAGGGGAGTGCTCTAAAAATACTCCTCGCGCCTTAGGGTATGATAGACCCCCTTTCAATCAGAAAATTTTAAAAAAGTGTCTCAAAACAAGAACACATCAACACAATGAAACACCAACTTGCAAGTGAGCTAATTGATTTTGTGTTCTCATTAAACACCTGCAACAATTGTTGTGCTGCAGCAACACCTTTAAATTTAACTCTACCTCAAATAGACTGACTCCAATCTAGCTCTGGCCTCAGCAGCCAGGAAAACATTTTTAAAAAAGCTTCTTTCCGGTTACAGCAAATTTGAAATATTTCCAAAAGCTCCCGTTAAATACCCCAGGGAACCCAGAATAAGGAGCAAGCACAAATACAGACAGATTCACCTTTACACTGTAGCGTACCACACCATCCTATCATTCACACTTTCCTTTTTCTTTCATGCAGTGTAGTGACAGGCGCAGGAGATTAATGCTGGCCTCAATCTATATCTCTTCCTGTGCGTGTGTGTGTGTGACATTACCGGTAATAGCCCCTCTGTGCCTGTATCAGCACCGATCGCTGTGCACAGACTACCCAGTTAAGAAACGCCACATAAATAACATGGTCTCCACTGACATTCCCGCACTATGTGGCAAGCAGCAAACACGCCGTCGCTGATTAATAGACAAGCAATGGGCAGAAATCCTACTGAAGCAACGGGCGCTTTCCTTTAAAGGCTAATAAAGCTCATGTGGTGTGCAACCGTCACAAGCTGGAGTCTTCCTCAGGCATGCTCAGTAGTTTGGATTCAATTATCTCATGTGGAAGCTGTCCTGCATGTTCACCTCTGTTAGCCCACCACATAAATTACTTATGGAGAGACAGATTTCAAACACACGCTGACGTCACCGGAGACCCTGAATAAATTACCCTGACAAGATAAAACTAGAGGGCACACATTAACATGCGACTGGTAAACACCTGAACAAAATGCAAACGTAAAGGTATCGATTTTTTCTGTGCAACAAAAAAAGGCTGTTGAAACAGACTGCAGGCGTGCACGTAGGAAAACAAAACCAGTCCCCTAAAAAGATTCCAGTTCCATTTTCACTTAAGCTCTGTACTGTACGTCTCCGTCGCAAAGGTCCTGTGTTGTTTTCTCACACAGAGCGAGATGAGCCTCCAAAACCACCGCTGCACTTCAAAACAGGAAGCAGCCTGTCAGTTTGTCACAGAGAGTTTCCTGTGGCTCCACTGACAGTGAAGTGACAACAGAGAAGAGAAAGACTAAAAAAAAAAAATGTTCGCATTATTGACATCATAATGGGTATTTTTAGGTTTGACACCAAGTCCAACAAGTGATAAACATACAGTAGTGCATGAAACCTTTTAAAATCTTTTCGTAAAAAACATTATTTGGCAATGTATATGTTGAATATAGAAGCTGTAAGGTGATTCGCATAATGTCAAATCTGCATTGACTCATTTTTTGGCAAGGCTTTTTTAGTGATGTGGCAGTTCCCATGCCCAAAGGCAAACCCAAGCACAAGAAGCAAATGATAAAAACAAACAGACAAAAGACACAACAAAACAAACTCACAAATGATTTAAAAGCAATGGGAAACAGATCAATCTTTAGCTTGGATTAGAAAGTAGTCAACATTGTCTCAATACTTAGCTCTTCTGGCGGTTTGTTCCACATTTGAGCAGCATAGAAACTAAAAGCAGCCTCAGCATGTTTAGTTGTGACTCTGGGAACCTCCAGTAATCCAGAACAAGCTGACCTGGGAGGTCCTTACTGGATCAACAGGTCTAAACCATTCAGGAGCAGCAGAAACAAACTTTCACTTGAAAGCATAGTTGTGAAAGTGTTAACTATTTACGCATCCATCAGATATGACGCAACACTCAAATGCAGTGGGCGTCATGTTTGTATGTACTCCTATTAGCTCTATTTTTGGTCTCCACCAACCCCTGATGGAAATATCTGGCTTTTTTATCAGCTAAATCTGCAATGTTCACCAGCTAGACATTAACGTTGCATTTGGTACTGAACACATAGCAAATGGTGGGTTTTAGGAGCTTTTTTTGTTGTCAACAGCTTAATAACTGGAACCAAAAATGACTGATAAGGGGTTAGAAGCAAAGAAGTAAAGGCACTGACAGGAAAAAAAAAAGAAAAAAGCTGAAAGACATTAAAATGCATCCCATAATTGCCTTTCAGTGCTGAGTTGGTGACTAATTTTGTTACTTTTACCAGCCCACGTGTTGCCATTTGATCACTGGCAATATAAAAATCTCAAATATAGAAGTTTAAATTAAAGTTAAAATAAATTACAATACGTCTAAACGTCCATTCAGAAAATCTGGCTTTTTGAGGGACATTTTTTTATCTGCAAGTTTTCATTTGATGGAAACACACAAAAGATTACTGCGAATAAATTTGGACGATTGTGTGACTATGAGATTAGGACATCTACACTGATTGAACAGATGGACAAATGTGGGGACGGATGGAGAGCGAGAGAAAATGGAGGGACTGGGTGGCAGAGCACAGATGCAGTTATCAGACAAGGACACACAAGATGACAGAGTCGCACCGCAGAAAGTTCAAACTTGAGAGAAAAAGATGAAACAGATAAGAAAGATGAGCTGCAGTAGAGGAAGCATGAGGAGAAATAAATACAGATGCTGATTACCTGATAACTATCTTGTTTTTAGTGCGGACGGTCACAGAGCCCATGCGCTTGGTAGCCACAAGCATGGCCCAGTGCCTCCATTAGCCAGCTTGCATGCATGCACCGTATGATGTATGTGAGTGCATGTTTAAACGGATGCAACAAGCATGTATCACTAATTACAGCTTCTCGGAGTCAGCAGAACGGAGATATAGGTCATTAGTGGGTGTTGTCTTTGATCCACTAATTAAGACAGATCGGGAATGGTCGTTGGGTGCGAGACGTTAAAGAATAGAGGTCTGAAAATTGGTAGGGAGTGCGAGCAGTCTTCCCTGTGGCCTTGTGTGTTTGACGGCAGATGATGGATGCTTAATGGCATAGTTTATTCCGAGAGCCTCTCGCCCTGAAGCACAACACCACCAGAAGGGGTTCGGAGGTGATTTACTGCAAGATGTGAGATGAAGTATGGTCTTAAGAAGGAGCGTAAGGAACAGAAGCATCTACAAGTGTTAAGACGGATGCGTTGTGAGAAATTTGTCATTTTAAAAAACTGCTGCGTTCACAATGAGTTTACATGAGTTAGGTTTATTAGCACCCACGGTAGACACTGAAACCGTATATGGCAGCGTGGTTTATCCGCCATTCTGAATCACTGAACAAACTATACCGTGGGTAACCATAGCAACAATAGTGATGCTTTGGGCTTCATTAGCAGTAAATTCTTTCTAATAGCACTGAACTAAAAACAGGTTATTCAGGTTACAAACAACAGCTGCAGCAACATTTCTCACTGTTGATTGACCTGTTGATTATGTTCTCAACTAATGGGGGAGTTTTTTTAAATCTGTGAAGTGTCCAAAAAATGTGAAAAATGTCAGTCAGTGCGTCAAAAAGTCCAAGATGACATCCTCAAATAAATATATATACATTTTGGCCACAAATCTCTACATATTTAGTTTACTGTCATAGAGGAAGAGAGAAACCAGAAAATATTCAGTTTTAGGAAGCTGGAGAATTTAGGTTTTTCTTTCTTGAAAAAATATTTAAATCAATAATCAAAACAGTCTGAAAAGGATAGAAGAGTGCATAATTGCAAAAGCTGGAAAAACTAATCAGTGAATTGTTTTCTATAGGAAACAAACTTTAAAAAAAATCTTCAATGATACAGTTTTCACATATAGAATATTAAATCAAATTCAATTCAATCTGATTAATCTAACGCAAATTCACAACATACGTCGACTCAGAGCGCTTAACATAGTAAGGTGCAGATCTTACGACTTCTGAGCAGAGAACCCAGCAATCCAAGGTTGCTTTTGGATTCCTTAAGAGCAAGCAGTCGGTAATGGTGGGAATGATAATGAAGTCTATAGAGAAAACACCATTCTGCCCCACTTAATGCTGTTGTTTATCTAAGATTCACTATGTGCTCTCATATCACGGCTAGTCATAAAATGATAAAACAATTGAAAAGTCTATTGAACAAAAAAATAGTTGCTGTTTAGTAATTTGGTTTTGTTGACCAGAAGGAATGAGTTTTTTTTGTACCAGCAGGTATGTAGAACTGCATTGTTCTCGACAATAATCAACAGTTTGAAGATGGATGCTGATAAATTATCATAGACATTGTCATTACATGTACCTTTCAGATCACCGCAGCACTGTCACTGTCAGGATTATACACACAGACCTCAAATTAAAGAACATCATGTTGATTGATCATCAATGGCAGCCATATAGCGCCAAAGTGATTGACTTGGACCTGACCCAGAATCTATCTAGCTGGGCTCCTGCCTTCAGACCCATTCATACCGGTGAGTAACTGGAAGCAGAGTTGATCTTTTAGTGGTATACTGGTTTACTGCCGCACCTATAATATCTCTCAGTTTTTGTATACAATCTTACTTTTCCGATATCAGGTAACCAGAGATCATTCTGGGGTTTCCATTCACAGGGGGCATTGACACTTGGTCTTTGGGATGCTACCTTGTACCTCTGTGTTCTACTCTATCCTGGGGTGAGTGAATACAATATGGTAATCATTAGTAAAGTCCGCTCCATGTTTTTTAAGAATTAGACTACACGGTTTATAAAAATAGTTATGTCCACCTGATTTATGTGATACTATAATGTCATGTATAAAAGTACTTAAGTTAAAACTCACTTCACTCCTCGAGCTGCTCTACATCACTAATGTTGTTGTATTTCCAGATGAGGTACATACTGGAGACTCAGGCCAGCCACCTGACAACCTGCTCAACTCAGGTTTTTCCAGCAAGGCCACAGTTCGACCGGCAGTATGTGGAAATTCAAGGTACCTACCCCTTTACCACTCCTCTGATTTAACAGACCTACTGTGGGACCCAGAATTTTTGGCAGGTTAACTATGTGCCTGTCTTTAAATGTCCTTGTTTCCGTCATGTATCTTAACAAACTTTAAAATGTTCAGTTGCATCTGCATGTTTGTCCTCAGAATATCATAACTAACAAGCTCACTGGGAGAGACAAGCATTAAGTCGAAGGAGACCATACGGGTGAAGCTAACCTCTCTAGATGACCTTCTGCATGTAGGTGTACGTCTACTATAAAAGTATTTCTGAGTCAGGCACAAAATGCACTCAAAACATTTTTTTTCCATCATATCAGTTAACCTGTTTTTTTTTTAACTTACAGAAAAAGCTACGCAGTTCCCTCTTCATCCATGAAGGCTTGTGCCCATTATACCAAGGCCACTGCTGCTTTGAGAAGCCGCCCAGCTTTACACCGGAGTGTCAGATCATACTCCACCAGGCCGGGCATCAAGAGGAAGAAGACTGATGATAAAGATGTGGACCACAGAAAAAACTTACTCTGGCCACTACAACAGCTCTGATTCCAACAAGTCACACGAGAAGGTCAAATTAAGTTGTTGAGGCAGCAGCAGCCATAATTCTGCTCACAGTGTTCAGAGTCAACCTAATCAACACCGTGGCCAAGCCGACTTCCACCGTCACACCATGGCTGGGAGTCAGGCTCGGTCAGGAACCAAAAGCAGTTGACGAGAAAGAGGTCTGCAGTGTGTTTAGAGGATATCAGGAGCAGCAGAGGGGGGTAAATACGGTATGTAGCTAGATTTGAAATGAAAATACAGTATGTCTCTGTAGAACGTCCAAGACATGAAATGTAACTGTGTAGTGTATATATGCATGTATAGTTACCCATACAAACTAATGGCACAAATAGAAATGTCAACATGCTGTCAATTAGACATAGATTTTGTACTCTTTTCACTCTTTTGTACACTCAGCTGATCAGCAAAAATTAGTAAGGATCTAAATAATAACAACTACAGTAACCGTCAAATGGCTTAACTCGGTATGCTAAAGAGAGTTGCTCCTTCTTTTCGTACATCCGATCGTGTACAGTTAAAAAAAAAAAAGAATTAATCTGCTTCGTGCTGTGCAAGATCACACCTCCCAGGGGCTCTGAATTCAGTTTACACAAATTAAAATGCGCTAATTCATGTTCATAGATCACAATTGTCAGTTTTTGAACTGAGTTCAAAGTCACAAAAATGAATCACTACATATTAATTTCTTTTGTGTACTTGTTATAATGAGCTGCTCTGAGCTATTCTTTTTCAATTGGTCCTCCTCCTACTCACAGAGCCCTCAACTGACTCAGGGGACGAGTAACTGTTTTGCTCCGCTCACAGAAAAAGTCCCATTTTTTTATGTGTATTGTGTATTTTTGAAGCGTCTTTACTCTAAGCCAGATATTTCCTTCTGGAGCTGGTAGGGGTAGAAAAAAAACCCAGACAGATAGACAGAGAATGAATGTTGGACTTAAACTTATGACGTAGCCACAAACACCACTTCAAATCACTGTCAATGTTGCACTGTAGCAACTGCAAGCAGACATTTTTGCTGCAGCTAAATATGTCAGTGCAAAGTTGTTTCTTTCACCTGAAAATATGAACTCTCCTCTACGTGCATTATTGCTAATCATATATGAGTGTTGATGCGGTTTGCATGTGTGTGGTTGCTAACGAAGCCCGGACAAGAAAATTACTGCAGACGAGATGCTATGCGGTCGAGTCAATCTGTCAGCAGCTCAGTGTCTGGGAATAATGTTCGACAAAAAAATGTGGTGAGCATTCACAGTAACTCAACTGCTGACTCTAACCATAAACCCCTGCCCTCGTGGCAAGCGGAGCAGCAGATGCTCTTTTACGCTTCAAACCTTTGAAGTCCCATGTGCACACAAGCGCACATACACACAAACATGAGCACAATCAAACACACACGCCACACAGAATGAAACAAGTAAAAGGTTGGCTTGAAAAGGTCATCTTGTCAGAGAGCTAACCACAAGTTCAGCTGACAAACGTCACAGATGTATTTACCGAAGACAGCAGGGCCACTAAAACCAAGAACAGGCAGTTGAAGACTTGAGTCGGGCATCAACTGCGAGCATGAACGTTGTGTTTAAACTGCCGAGCGGGGGTTTTTACATGCCTCAGTGACGACTTGCACTAACTAGGCACGAGCTGAGACATCCATACTCACATACCACTGCGCACGCATGGGCGGGTATACGTTATGAGTGTGATGTATATGCGCAGCAATTCAATCACCAGCTCAGCTTGGAGCTCCAAATACTAGTATTTACTGTGGATCCATTACAATCAGTGAGAGGGTTGATCCACTCCCTGTTCCTCCTGTGCAGGACCATGCCTACGCAATCTAAAGTGGTTTAAGGCAGACTTAAGATGTTGATTTGATCTACAGGAGGCGCTCAGGGCTGCTCTGACTCCCAACAACTACCCTCCCCAGCTGTGTGCCAGCGCCTCTGGCTGATGTTGCTCCCTCACGCTGAAAAGACGCATATTGATGAGGGTACATAACACAAACAACTATATGGAGCTGTATAAAGGAACTGCTTGAGATTTGGAGACTTCTAATTCATTGTCTTGTGGAAGGTTAGAGGAGAAGCTCTCACCCTCCTATCTGCCAATTTGCAATTAAGTGACCCTTTGTCATAACAGAAAAGACCACTCCTTTAAGAAAAGAAATGTTTCATCATATGATGAAGGTGATCCTGCAGAACAACATTGTCCTGATTTGTATTGACCCTCCCCTCCTCAGGAGACAAATTAACATTAAAAAAAAAATGACAGCAACATGCCCCCCACAGCATAGCAAAGCTACTGTATCTCCTTATTGAAGCGGTCATGCATTTTAGTTTGTCACTCATCTGTATGTCCGGGCTCTAATATACTCACACCAATGGCCTCAGTGAGCGGCATTGATCTCCTCATCGAACTCTCAGCAAGAAAAGGTGTATATTTTGATAAGCTCCCGCAATTATCAAACCATCTAGCTTTTGTAAAAATGATGTGTTTTTACTGGTAAATAAAAAAACTAAGATTTTCACAAGACAGCAATATGCACTGATATACACCCTTGCATACAGTATTCCCCCTTCCTTGGAAGTTTTCCCCTTTTTACTGCTTTTCCACATTCAATCATAGTCAATTTAATCAGGCTTTTTTTGACAACAATTTACAAAAAAGAATATAATATCAAAGTCAAAGCTGATCTCTGCAAAGTAATGTCAACAAATAAAAACACAAACAATTTAAAATAAGGTATCGAGTAAGTATTTACCTCCTTTTAAAGTGACTCACCTAATTCAACAACAGCCAGGTGGTGCTAGAAATCATACATTTAGTGAAATGGAGATCATCTGAGTGCAGTGAATGTGTCTCAAGTGAATGTAGTAAAACGACACCTGTATCTGGAAGGCCCTGTCACTTGTGAATCATTACTCTTGGCTGCAACTACAGCCCGAGGACAAAAGTACACCCCAAACAATTCCGTAAAAAGGTTATTGTACAGTTAAATCTGTCGTTAGGAAACGGAAGAAATATGACACGTGCGTAAATCTGCCTCGAGCAGACTGTCCTCAAAAACTGAGAGACAAGTGAGGGAGGCCACCGAGACAAATACGAGTCCTCTAAAAGAGTTACAAACTTCAGTAGCTGAAATGGGAGAGACTGTGCATAAAAACAACAAACCTAAAACAGATTGGCAAAAAGAAAGCCACTTAAAAAAAAAGCTCATAATAAATTAGTTCACCTGAAGGCAGGTGAGAGACTGGAAGAAGGTTCTTTGATCTGATGAGACCAGAACTGAGCTTTTTGACCATCAAACGACGGCACCAAACACATCATCACGAACACACCCTCCTCACTGTGAAGCATGGTGGTGGAAGCATCAATGTTTCCTGGCAGGAGACCCTGGAATGCTCGTTAAGGTAAAAGGTAAGCTGAATGCAGTAAAGCATAGAGAAATACTGGAGGATGACGTGGTGTTACAGCCAAAGCTCCACAGTTATGTTTTAAAGACCTCAAGGTGAATGTTCTGGAGTGGCTGAGTCAGAGCCCAGACCTCAACCTAATTGAAAATTTGTGACTGGACTTGAAAAGGGCGGTTCACTTATGTGCAACCTGACAGAGCTTGAGCAGCTTTGAAAAACGGGGTAAAATTGCAGCGTCCGGATGGGCTGACTGAGACTCATCAACACAGGTTCAATACTATATTACTGCAAAAGGTGCATCAGCTAAACAGTGACTTAAAGGGGGCGAACACTTAATTTAAGTTTGTATTTAAATAATTGGGATTACTTTGAGGAAATCTGTTTTCTCTTTGACATGAAAGTCTCTTTTTTTGTGAATTCCTGTTCAAAGCATTCTATTGACTGCAATTTGAAAAGCAATTAAAGGGGAAAACTTCCAAGGAGGGTGAACACCTTTCAGAATCACTGTAAACATGCAACAACATTTTTTATTTTCTGAGTGTCTTATAGTGTGTGTTGACTTGAATAATGACAGCACTGGAAGGCAGGTATTTGTTGTGCCAAGCTATATTTTACTAGAAGGCAGGTCTGTGCAAGTGTGTGTGTGACTGAAACAGTGTGTGTATTTCTATTTAAGAGAGACTGATTGTTATCTACATCAAGATGAACTTCAAACAGACATAAACTCTGTGGCCACCGGCTTCTCCGTCTCCCTCATGCACACGAGACAGAATAAATGAGAAGACAGCATGAAGTACATGCAGAAGAAATACAGCTATTGGTAGGACAGATACACACACACTGGACATAAATCCCTGACTCCTGTTAAAACCGGTCTGGAATGTCATGTTTCCTGTTTATCTACCGACATACCACCCAGACTCCTATTGTGTGGAATCCTGAGTTTAGCCATAGGGGTAGTCTAACAAACAGAAAGAAACATTGCTGTTGTGTTGACAGATGGATTCATAACTCCTTGGTTCCCGGACTGAGCACCATCCATCAAAATCCTCAGGAGTTTATGATTCAAAACACAAGCACGTTTACGGTGAAAGCACAAACATATGCGCGCCGCCGTGCCACACCGTTCATTGGACACCGATCGTTCTCGGCTAAATGTGTCCACTGAACAATAATCAAACAAAGCATCACATCACCAAGGCATGCTAATTTCTGCTTCGGCACAAAGGAAGCATGTCGAGCGTACAGCGTGTTTTTCCCACGCTATCCCACATCAACACTCTTTTTAAAGTTAAAAGCCAGGGTGAGGGAGTCGTGAAACATCACACATCAAACACGGAGCTGCACATAATCAGGCACGGCCCTCACCAGGCGTTATTCCTGACCCAGAATGAAAACGCCAGAACTTTCATGCGAGCAAACAGTCAGTTATTAAATCCTCTGTGTCAAGCTGGCTGCACTGTGGGAAATAACAGAAGAAAGAGGACTGTGTGTGGGCAAGGAGGTGAGAAACATTTGTCTGTTTGTGTGTGTTCCAGTGAAAGAGAGGGCTGCAGAGAAAGTGACTTGTCATCACCAACTGCTTGTGACTTAATAGCAATATTGCAACATGAACTGTGCGAGGAAATTGGCCAACCGGCCGGCTTCCTGTCTTGCTGAAATGGAGCCAATCTTACACAAACGATGGCATGTTCAAATAATCATGTCTTTGCAGGCCGTAGCTCTGGAGACAAGCAGCAACAAGGGATCAATATGAGGCCTCCCACATGCGAAGAGGCTGCAACCATAAAAGGACAAAGTCAGGGGGATGAGTTATTGATTAGATCTTATTGATACGGCAATATTTTAAAGGCAGTTTCAGGCCAGCGTGCCTGAGTGAGATATCTGTGCGGATTCAACATGTGAATTCAGATGAGTGTAGGCAGTAGGGTTAATTGGACGGGGGTATTCAACTGTGACACAGAGGGCGGGGTGAATGCAATTTCTCATTCAGGTGGTTTCACTTATTAGTTCCTCCACCTCCTCACTCTGGCTGATGGAGTGCTAATAAGTGACACTGCCTGCTGTCGTCTGGCTAAAACCTCAACAGCACACATCAACCCTGAACGACACACTCCGGCTACAAACACAAACTGTGTAGGGTTTTCGACCGACTCAAAATCCTGGGAGCGCAAGACAGTGCTCGCTGTCATCTCCAACGTGTCACAGGATGTGCATCTCAAGGCACAAAATGCCGCCACTTCCTCAACAGCACTGACACATGAGGTGAGATGAGCATTGTGCAGTTTGACACAGATGGAGGCCAAGTTGACAGAAGGCAGCGTCACAGTGTACTAACAGTTTATCTTCAGGTTGCAGGTTGATTACATCCAGCAGTGTTGGAGGAGAGATCTGTGTGTGTGTGTGTGTGATAAGTCACCACATCTATATGTTTGACTCAGTGGGGGTTTTGACTTTATTGTATGTTATGATGGGGATTTTGTTTTTTTAACTTTCCTTTGCCATCATCATGACATTCCTACAGGGCTTGGTGCTGTTGGGTTTCAAGCACATTTTACTTCATGTCATTTTTTTAAATCACATGTGGTACACCTGCAGGTTTATGGGGTCTAATCTGGACTTGTAACAGTTCACGTTTTTAATGTATTTATCTTAAAAGCCAGATGAGCTTCTTCTTCTTTTTTTTTTTTTCACCTGATGGAAACAATGGCCTACCTTGATCAGACTGCTGCGTCGAGGGATCGCCTTGGAATCTGAACCTGTGCTCTCCCACGTCGGGGACTCGCAGCTGGATTCGTTTTGGAGCCTCTTGACGGCGTCTGGCACGCTGCAGTTCCCGTTGGAGACATGCTCTCCTCGGTGCGTCTCCAGGCTCACCCCCGCTCCTCCTGACGCAGCTTTCCAGCCAGCAACCGGTGGACCGACGGCGCTCTTGTTTTCTCCAAATTCGGCCATGGTGACACTTTTTTTTTTCTTCTTCTTCTTCTTTTGTTGGGGTCTGTCAGTTCTCATGAAAGCAGCGGAGCTCCGAGAAGCGGCAGCGCGGACACAGACGTGCCATCGTGTGGAGTGAACGATCGGCAAACGTGCGCCAAGAGCAGAGAGGAAACTTCTCTCTCTCTCTCTCTCTCTCTCTCTGTCTTTCTCACACTCACTGAGGGGGAGGCGACGGAAGGAGGGGGGGAGACGGCAGTGACCGACACACCTTCCAGACCTTCACCGCCAACACTCCTCACATCTCTACAGCTGATGTGCGCTTGCGTTCAGCACATTTTACACCGAGCTTGTCTGCTCCTCCTCCTCCTCCTCCTCCTGCCGCCGGTGTGGGTTAAATCTAAATCCTAATCACAATGTGTCACAGAATTATGTAAACCATTTACATTTCGGCCAGCTCTTGCTATCATCTCTCTCCGACTGCTTCGCGTTTAGATTTCATTTCTGGGTTTGACTGTAAGCGCAGCAGCAGCCTAATGAAGCCATCATCTGTCACCAGGGTGTTGGATGGGTGGATGGAGGGGTAAGTGGGTGGGTTGCTTTTGCTTTCTGTTCCTGTAAGAAGGGAATATGTGTTTATTGGTGCTTTCTAGTGAAGCAGGTTAATAAATGATCCACTAATGCTTTATTACTGCTAATTAAAAGGAAGAACTTTTAGGTTCCCAGATTTTAAAACTCCCCCTGACTCCAACCTGTTACAACAACCTGTTACCTCTTTGAAAATTCTTTACCAGCCACATTCAATGTGAACCATTTCCATGTTTCAGCTTACAAACGCTCCTCTTGTTTCACACTGTATTCTGGTTTCCTTCACAAAGTGACAAATGCCTGCTGAGAACAGCGGATGTGGTTTCCTTGCATGGTTTAAAAACTATTAATGCACGATGTAGAGACAGTTGACAAATTAGAGGAAAAACACTCAAGCACTCTGACCCTTAAAATGAGGTGATCTGATGTCTCCGTGATGCTCTGGGGGGCATTTTTGCTGGCATAGTTTGGGCCCACTTGTCCCCTTAGAGGAAAGGGTCACTACAAATCAAAACAAAACTATTCTGAGTGAGCAGTTTCTTCCCCGTTCGCAGAGCGCAAGGGATGAATCACATGCTACGACCTTCGCAGTCAACAACCGAGGACTGAGGTGTTAGACCGCCACCATCGTCGAAACACCAAAAGAGTGAATATATTCTGGAAGAACAGTGTTCCAGAGACTTGTAAAAACACTGGCCAAGGTTCACTGAAGCTGTTCTGGCCATGTGTGGTGAAACGAACTCGCTTTTTAATTTGTCAACTGTCTGCATTTGTGCTTGATAACACCTTTATGTGAAACAGTTGCATTTAGCAAAACACAATAGCTCACATGTTGACCTTGACTGCCAGCAGCATGTTGCTAGCTATTGACAGGTTTACAAATGAATGTAGAATCATTTGTTTGTGTCATCCTGCTGCACGTCACGATAACTCAAGCTTTTGTTTAATTTTGAAGGTATTTCTTTTACAATTTGCTCTTAAACTCTTGTTCCGATCCCCTCAGAGACATACCTGAGCAAACAGGCCAACGTGCTTCCTTTCTAAAATTCAATAAAGTCGTGGATTTTGCTGGAGAATTCAAGGGCAAATTTTTGTGACGCATCGCACAGGAATAAATGCCAAGATGGCATCCTCAAGAGTAAATGCCAAACAAAATGAGTGAGTTCAATTTCCCCCCACCCCCACCCTTGAAATGCAGTTATTGGAACTTCACACATTTCCAGCATGAAAGTATACAGAGAGGAAGGTGTTTCCAGGTTATATAGATAGACCAGTGTCCACATTCCCTTGGCTGCTGTGTTTATGTGACTGTGCAGGACAAACAACATGCTCTTTTGGCTGTTGACTCACTGTAACGCTTTCACAAATCAAGGTCAGTGCAACATTCGCTGACACAAAACCAATGTGTTGTGTGACTCATGTGATGAAAGTTGTCTCCATTTTCAGTGTAATTGCCCCATAATAAAACACAGTATCATACAGAGTTAATCATTTTGGGGGAAGCTTATCTGAAGAGGCAGGAGAGCCTTCCATTTCATTATCACCTTGGCATTAACATAATGTAATGACTGCAATAAAAGCTGTACACCAGGGTGCCGTTGCTCAGAAAACTGTAGCACAGTTCCTGCGACACGTTGGTGAGTAAATAAAAGTGTCACGCTCTCATTAAGCACTGACGGAGATGTCTGTGTTTGACAGTTCAGTTTGGTCATTTTCATTACAGGAATGTGATCGTATTGTTATCCAGGGAGCTCTCTCTGGAGGATATTTACATATTAGCTAAAGGAGGCCTGTGGGGATGAGATAGAGAACATAGACGGTTTAAGAATGAACTCAGAGTTTGTGGCAGGCGAGATGCTGGAGATACGCAAGCACGGCTCAGGCTACCGCTGAACAGACATCACCACTTAAATTAGGAGCATTTCACACAGGAGCCTCCATCAGCTGCATTTTATAATATATAGATTTAAAGTTGCAATATTTTATGCCCCCGTGGTCCAAGGTGGGTTATGTTGCAGCAGCTGAATTCAGATGTCAAATGAATTATGTCCAAACCCACAAGTGCTGACTACAGAGGACATCAAGCAAAGCTGACAGCCAGGCAGCGCCACTCACCAGCCGTCTGATCTCAAGTTACTGGGTTGAGCGTGTGAAAATAAACCATTAGGATTTTCAAACCTTTCACAAAGGTTTTGGCCATTCATGAAAACATTCAGAGGTGATTTGCAGCATCCTGTGTTATAACATACAACCGGTATGCAGAGAACAACATCAATCCTACACTGAATCTCTGCAGTTCATAATTAAGCCATGAATCTGCTTGTCAGGGCAGAAAATCGTTGACGTACTCCTGGCCAGAGCACAATCAAGCATGACGAGGCAGGTATTTGGCATCACACTGCACCCAAGTAGAGATGGATGGTCCATTATCACGCTCACGCAATCTTTCTTACTTAGTATTTCACTCAACTTTTAGATTCTAAACTCGACAGAAGTGTTATCTATGTTTCCTTTCAAAGCTAGACACACTGTTTACCTGCACCAATGCATGTAATAAATACACGAGTTAATTACGCAGAAACAGCACAGAGATTGTAAAACGGTCAAGATGCAGCACAGACGTTTCACATTCTGGTTCCCACCATCTCAAAAAAACGAGACTCCAAATTAGTAGGGGTTTGTCTTTGCTGCCATCTAGTGTTTGACTTCAGTGCTGCATTCAGCTACAAGTCTACAGTAAGCACTCCTGCACAACAGTCTGATGCTGAACCACGTTATCAATTGAATCAAATAGACAGTATCTCGCCGATCGAAAACAAACATGGACTTGATGTTTAACTGAGCTTCATAACCTGAACACCAATTAAAGGCCAGCTGTTAAAGCCAATGACACCATCCTGCTGTTGTGACGTTATGCTGTCTTTATTATCAAGTCATAATCTTAAACCACCACCCAGTCTGAAAAACTAGAACCATATAGGAAATACAACTCTGAAGTGCATCATAGTGCAAATATATTCCAGTGTCAGTAGATAACCAAAATAAAATATCTCACCTTAGTTCCTCTATGTATTGAAATAACTGCTACACATCCCTGCAGTAAGTCTTCTATTGGCTGTGCAGAACAGAGGTCAATAATGTATATTATGAGTAGTGTTTCATCTAAAACCATAAGGGACTATTGTCCTGAGACGCTGTCAGTGTTGGTCATTGCTATAACTGACACCAGCCTAAAGTATGATCTGGATATTAACAATGAACATAAAGAGTAAATTTTGGAAATAAAATGTATTTTACATAGATTGCATGCTGTTAAAGCTTTCATCCCCAGTAAATACTGATGGTTATGCTCATTTACGGGCTGCAAGGTGGCGCAGTTGGTTAGCACTGTTGCCTCGCAGCAAGAAGGTTGCCGGTTTGCGTCCCGGTGGGGGCACCGGAATCTTTCTGCGTGGAGTTTGCATGTTCTCCCGGTTCTCCGGCTTCCTCCCAAACAGTCCAAAAACATGTTGAGGTTAATTGGTGATTCTAAATTGTCCGTAGGTGTGAATGTGAGTGTGCTTGGTTGTCTCTACGTGTGGCCCTGCGATGGACTGGCGACCTGTCCAGGGTGTCCCCTGCCTTCGCCCTAAGTCGGCTGGGATAGGCTCCAGCCCCCCCCGCGACCCTGATGAGGATTAAGCGGTGTATAGATAATGGATGGATGGATGCTCATTTACTTTGACTGGGGTTCCAGATGCTAAGAGAAAATCCAGCTTAGAGTCCCACTGTATGTGACAGCAATTCTTTTCTGCCTTAATATGTATGTAGTCAAAGCAAAAAATAGATATGAAAGCTAAAACCTCTGACTTTAACACTATATATAACCATTGTTTTTCTTCAAGTCTTGCCTACATGCATGTTTCTTTGGCTTATTCAACATTTAATTAAAGTAATAGTAGTTTAAAAATTCAATCAGCGGATGCCAATTCTTAGTCATCCAGTTGGCAGAGGCATGCCACTCCACGGTTAATCCAGTGTTGTTGTGGCTTGTCAGACGGCAACTCGATGGACAGGACATAGTTAGTAGAGTGTCCAGTGGTGGACAAGGTCCCTCGACGGGCGCTGGTTTTGTAAACAGGACAAACGTAGATGTTTTCATGTCTGAACTCGGCCATTTCTCCTGGTTTGAGCTTGATGATGGGTAAAGTGTCAAAGAGAATCTTAGGATGAGACTCTCCGATGACCATATTCTGTCTGTCCCAGCGCGCCCCCTCCATGAAGAGACCCTTAACATAAGCTCCATCCTCTGGCTTGTCCTCCATGTGGGTCTCCTCTTTGGTAACCTGGAACACAACAGAGAGTATAATATATCCCTAAATTATTGTGACTGAACATGACCAAAGACACAGAGGAAGGTTAGAAATACCTCAAATTCAAAACCAATGTAGTCGATGGGGATTGTGTACTTCCTGGCATAGTTCTGAGACACTCCAGTAAGAAATGACTGTGGAAAGTAGAAACTGGAGAGCCAGAAGACTGTAGGTGGGCCGTTATCTATCCAATCCTGTCAAGAGTGACATCCAAGATCATGTACCGGTATTAGTATAGTCAAAATGCAGTGTATTAGATAAGTAATAATAGATGAGCTATTGTGATGCAGGTGCTAATTTTTAAAATAATAATTGCTAAGTTTAATTTTTATGTTATTAATTTGTAATATTCCAACAATACTTTAAGATAAGGCACAATTTACATGCAGTATTGTGCTCAAACTTATTAGTATGTGTTACTTTCATCTTGGCAGTCATATTGCAAATACGCTCAAGGTCTATGTGACCCAAGGCAGTCATAATTCTTACTTGTAGGAATTGCAGCCTGGCTAATAGATCAGTCACGTAGCTCCCCATTGGCTTAAGAGAGGGGTAGGACTTGGCTGCCCACACAGCGGGCACCTTGCCCACCAGCATACTGTTAAAGACGTTCTCAAGTTCAGAAGACATAACAATCTGGCCCTTCAGAGCTTTGCGGATGTTCACCAAGCTGACACGAACCACATCTGTAAGTCTGACATGAGGGAAGACGAGAGTTAATGTGAAGGATTTCAGAAGTGCACAAACAAATCAGTGACTCCTTTGTTATTTCTTCTAACTTGCTGGAACCGTATGGCTTTGCAAATTATTACCTGTTAAAGCGGATGACCTCCTGCCTCAGAACAGTATTCATAGACTCTTCATACACGACTGGGTATTTATCCATCACCATTTGTATGTCAAAGTCTGTTGGCAGCTTTGATAAGATGTCCTCTGCAAGCTCGTCTACTACTTCCTACAGCACAAACATCGATGGCAGACGTAAGACAGAAGGGTTTGCATATGCTGTTTCCTCAGGAATGTAAGTATAAGCCAAAAATGTAAAATCAAAGTCTGAGTGTTTCAGAAAATAGGCCATGCAAACCTGAGGAGACTTAGCTCCGCCGCCCGACTGCCTGGGCAGAGTCAGCAGCACTCCATCCAAGAGCTGATTGGTCTCTTGATTGTCCTTGGTGATATCAGCGTTGCTATGAAGTCCGAACACACAAGGATCGGCACAAATTGGCAGGCTTCGAATGTAGCTAACATAGGTCTGAAAAAAAAAGGATGTTTTTTTTTTTTTTAAATTCCATTCCTTATCAGATAGGATGATAAGATTTCTTATAACACCGCTCTCCAGCATTATGCCCTCAAGGGTCGAGATGGTCTAGATTGAATCCCAGACAAATATTACATACTGTGATTAAAACAATTAATCCTCCTCTGAGTACACAGCGAAAATCAGCTGCTGTTGTGTCCTTTTGTTGAGTGCAAGCCTGTATTTACTCTGGATAATGGCCTAAGAAGACAGCTGCTTCGTGTAATATCATTACTGATAATGACGGATGTGGCAGTCTTTCAGTGTCGCGTTAATTAGTCATTGACCAGAGCTCTGACCGTACCTGATAGGGGCCATGAGTGGGAACATAATACAGATCTCCCTCACAAAGGTGGTAGCGTTCCTGTTCTACCAGCTCCCAACTATAGAAGATGGACAGGAGCGACAACAGCAGACGTCTGTCTTTGTCGTCTGTCACCCTGCCACCATAGTTACACTCACCTGAGAAGAAAAAACAGATACTAAAAACTGAAACAAAATCTAAGTCCAGGGACATGCTTGTTGAAGGTTTTGTCAAGTTGAAGTCATGCCACTTACTGTATAAATATTTTGAATATACAAAGAAGAGTGGGGAACCTTGTTGCCTATGTGATTGGTATAAATTGATACCCTGCTGACCTACCTGTAAGGTAGGTGAGAGCCTCCAGTGGAACCTCATCATACTCATCCAGAAACATCTGGATTTGCCTCATACTGATTCTCAGGTCAGACTCATTAAACTCATATGGAATATTCCAACCTAAAGACAGAAGGCAGAAACAAGAGTCTATATAAGTATTTCATGGTTAGAAAGCAAAGGATCAAATAGCAAACAGAAGGTACAGTTTACTGTATTTCTCACCTAGAGGTCCAAAATTCCTTCTCTCCTGCACCAGAGCATGGAAGAAGGTGAGCCCAAACAAGAGCTTCTGCCAGATGACCTGTTTCTTGGAGCTAACAAAGAAGTCAGGGTCAGAGATGGGATGACTCAGGTAGGAACGCAGCAGGTTTGCTCTAATTCCTTTAGGAGGCTCATTGGTCATCTTCAGCCCGTTCTGCAGGATACTAACTGGGAACTTGTCGGATGGGTAACTGGTTAGCCATAGCCTGAGGAGAAGAGCATAAATGCGCATGACGTTATTGATGTAAAATGCAAGTTTAAGACAAAATGACTGTGTAGACTTGGTTACCTAAATTTAGAATGTGTCTTCTCTGGAGTGATGGTTTCCTCGCAGATCCTCTCTAAAGTGGGCATCCAGCTGGTGGCCAGGTGGCAGTTCTGCAGCACCACCCATGTGCCCTCCTTAATGGCTTTGTGAATCATCTGAGCTGCTATGGGTCCCTGTCCTTGACCAAGCGAAATGGTTTGGGTCTTATTACCCCCCATTTTTTGGTCATCAGCAAACTTTAGCAGACCTAAAGGAGCAATATACTTTATTTAGATCTTCAGCATCCAAAATTTAATCAAGAGCAACTTGTCCTTTCCACACAATTGTATATAATCAGTGTGACTAGGTGGTGTGGTGCTATAGTGTGTTAATATCTAAAAGGAACATACAGTATGTGTTCACTTAATCACCTGCAGTTGGATCAGATCCTGGTGACAACACAAAGATGAGAGGAGAGCAGCAGTTTGAGTCTTTGTAGCTGCCTGCCAAGTCAAAGGTAGGTGGTTCGATGTAAGCTTGTCCCATGTTGCCCACTATGAAATCCTGCACTGCTGGAACCAGTTTATCAGGCCTGAAGCACCTGATGACAACCATTCGGTCCAGTCCCACCAGCTTACTCCACTGGTCAGGCAACTGGTCCTTATGAGGCTTTCCTGAATCATAAAGATTCTTCCATTTGGAGATGTTGTCTCGGACATGTTCTGAGAACCCATCCAGGTTTGGAAGTTTGGAGGCCCTGACAATCTCAGACCAAGATTTGTCTGACAGCCACTCTGGAGCAGGGTTAGGATAAGGGTTATCTAAAGCAATGCCACCAGTTAGGAAGAAACGCCAGACTTGATCATCAACTTGGCCCTTGCCCTGCAAGATGCCTACTGTGAGCAAAAGGGAGAAAAGCAGTTTATCCTTCTCAAAAAGCGACCGGCAGACATTATTGTAGATGCTGAGGGTAAAGTGCTCAACAATGTTGTTGATTCTTTCAGCCACATCATCGCTCTTTACACTCTCTGCGATGGAACACAGGTAGAGGTTGATGAACCAGGTCAAGGAATACTGGTACATTGGTTCGATGTTGGCCATTTCTGAGATACAGAAAAACAAGATGGAGGAGTGCTCTGCCACAGGACGGTAGCCCATCCGAGTGTCATCTATCTCCTTCTCAGTGACACTGGCAATTTCTTGCTTCTCAGCGATGTCCTCAGAGAGCACTTTGGAGGATGACAAGATCTTAATAGCTGTCTCATCGTCCAGAATGTTTCCCTCAGAAGAGGAGAGCACTTCTAAGATCTTATCCTCAATTTCTTTCAGCTGCTTGTTGTTGGCAGCACTCTCCAGGATGAGCTGGTTCTTTTTCTCCTCCAGTTCAGGTTTCTCTTTGGCTGCCACAAGCCCCAAAAGCTGGTCCTGTAAGCCCTGTGGAGTGATCATGAAGTTCAGCAGACAGACCTTCACAGCCACTTCAGGAAGGTAATGGGGGTTTCTCAGTCCAGTGGTCATGTAGAACAAAAAGTCTTTAGAATATTCCACGACATTCTCTCCTATTTTCATGTACTCTACACCCTGCTGTTTGAAGGTCTGCTTCAGCAACACAGGCTCAAGTACTGGATCAAGTTCCTCTCCAACATTTTCTAAAAGAACTGGGGTGCCAAGCTGAATGCTGTTCTCTAAGATTCTCACGTAATTTGCATCTGACAGTTTGATGACAGCAAGCTTATTGTCCTTCTCCAAGTTCTTAATCCACTTGTTGGCTTGACCTTGTGGATCAATCATCAGGGGCCACCGACGGGAGTTGAAGACAATGATGCCATTGTCCGTGGAGAAGGAGTCTACTGGCAGTCCAGCAATCTGCCATGTCCTGATGGCCACCTGGTTACCCAGAGTGTTACTGAGAGTGAAGTCCTTAGAGCAGGGGATATTCTTCTCCTGGCAAAGGATGTGCCACTGTTCCTGGCACTCTACGCGGTAATCTACTGTAAAAGCACCAAGGTAAGACACAATCCCTGAGGAGAGGAGTATGTCACCAGTCAGATTGGTGTATCTGTAGATGAGAAATATGGTAATAATCAGATTAATATTAAACTTCCAGACCACATATCGTAACTAACAGTGAAATTAAAGTACATTGCATTTATATTCTGATATACCTAATCCCTAGTTGCTTCGCAGCCTCTGTCCACCTGTCTTTCTCCCCGCCCAGTCCTCCTATCAGCTTCTCTGCCCTGACCAGCTTCTGAGAACACAGTTCAATGTTGTCCTCCAGGTCTTTCTTCTTGTTATTCATAGCCACGAAGTCATCATTCAGACTCTGCAGTCTATCCTCAACTTCTTTCAGCTCAGCTCTTTTCACAGCCAACATTTCCATCTGTACAGCCAGCTCATCCTCAGCCAACTTCAGTCTCTCCTTCTTGGGGGCTACAAGTTTGGCTACACGTTCATACACCTCCATTGCCCGCACCCATTTACAGAGACCTTCACAAGCCGAGGAGACATTTTTGATAACAGAAGGCTGGAAATCAGGGTTGTCAATATATTTCTCCCTGATTTTCTTGATGCGTGAGGCAGGAATGTTGTCTTTGTCATAGGTTTTAAGGTTTTCCAAAAACTTCAGGTCTGCAAGGAGCTTCTTTGAAGGGCCCCAGAAGTCCTCAACCATCTTACCTGCAACATATTACATTCAAATTGTATTACTGTCTATTGTGTGAGTATCTGTATATTTTAAAAGATTGCTAAAAACTTTGTAAATACGAATGCTGCCACATAAAGATCACTCTTTTAAAGTTGTGATCTTACCTAAACCACTACTATCAGGTTTTCTCTCAGGTTTGATGCCCTTCATGATGCATATGGACTCCATCACCAGTTTGACTGCACCTGGTGGATTTGTCATAGACTTAACTACTGTAATGTCTGCAGGTTTCAATGTGTCCAGTGCTGACAGGGCAGCCTCCAATGCAGGCATTGCTTCCGCCAGGTCTCCCTCACACTCATCCTGAAAAGCAATCAGGATCAAAATTAATTAGTGTCTTTCATGTCAATTAAAAAGCTGCAAACCAAAATACTTCAAATACCTACTGTATGATTTTTAACTTCATGTACGTATTTCAAAATGTGTCATTGTTCCTGAGTACATGTATACCTTAATAGCTTGAGCTGCAGCTGCTGCTTCATTAGCCACTTTCTCATCAGCAGACACAAGTTCTTTCTTAGCGTCCACCTCCACTGTTTCCTGCTCAATCTTAACCATCATCTTATCTGTCTCAGCTGAGGTCTGGATGAGCTCTGGTTGCAAGGCTGTCAGCTCCTGCTGCATCACTGATACCTATAAAATACATTAATATAAAGTTACATGAAAAGTATCAACATTAATCACGAGTGAATCACAAAGATTTGACAGGGTGCATCACCTGAGATGCAGCAAACTCCAGTTTCTGAAGCCCAACAACATAGCTGTTCCTGGCAGTGTTCACTTCATTCCTTTTAACTTGGAGCAGAGTCTTAAAGGTTAGGATGAGTTCAAGGTAGGAGGTGGGTGTGACGTAGTTGTGCCTTCTTAATATGGAGAAGTACCTTTGAGACATCTCCCTGACATTAGTCTGGAAGTTCTTGCACATCTCCACCACCCTTAGACAAAGAGAAAAGCAAAAATCAACAAAACTAAACAGTGTGGTGCAATTCAAGTTCAATGTCCACTGTTGAGCAGCTGGAAAAATCACTGCTTTTTTCATAATTGTTATTCTCTTACTCCAGTTTGATGTCACTCTCCATTTCTACATCCTCTAGGAACTTGTGGGCCACCATTTCCAGAGCGTCATTTGGCCATACATGAAACCAGTCAATTGTGCAGCAGTTGATAAGGGAGGGAAACATCCTAAGACGGTTCCTAAATGCATCACCAATGGGACTCATGGCTGTTGAACACAATATTTTTGTTACGACTGGTTAGGCAAACCGCAATGAAAAAGGACGTGTAGCTGTGCCTACCTAGCACAATGTGAAGGTTGGCCTTCACTCTGTCAATGAAGAAATTATACATTGAGAGCGGCGTCACATCAATCTTTTTGCCTTCCATCCGGGCGATACCCTGTACTTTCTCAATGATGTCAGCACGCTCATCAGCAGCAAAGATGTTAGGTACATCACCCGTGTTAAGCAGCATGCTGATGTCTTCCAGCATGACCTCATCTTTGATTTGGCTGTCATTGAACAGAAATACAAGATTCTTTCCCTCAATGCCAGCTTTAAGCATCATGCGCTTCAGGTCATCACGCCAGTCTGACATGCTGTAGTTCTTTGTCAGCTCGATCTGGAACAGGACGTAATCACTGATATAGGTGGCCAGCTTGGTGGCGCTTTGGCGACCTGAGCCGCCGATACCAACGAGCAGAAGGTGTCCATTGTCTTGTTTCAGCACACGGCAGATTCGGGAAATGTGCTCAACAGCAAACTTAAACATTACGAGGGACATGGGTGCCTTGCTGCAGTTGTTGTACTCATCCAGGTAGAATTCCATCACTTCTTGCAAGGCTTGCAAGTCTGTGATTTCATCGTAGACCTTGGTGTCAGAATCTGGCTTGGCATAATCACCAAAGAACAAACTACGGATGCTCTCGTCTACTACCTTGCCATCTGGGCTGAGGTGGCTCAGGAGCTATACAAAGACACAGAGTTTGCAGCTTTAAATCTAGAGAACTCTAAGAAAAAAAATCAGTAGCTTCTCTAATAGTTTTTTGTTTATTTTCTGTTAATTTATGAGATTAAAAAAAACATTGTTTTGATTTTGCCAACATGATTATTGTGTGTTTGTGCACTAAGAAAATATGTACCTTTTCCAAACTCAGTTTAAAGAAGTCTGAGGTTTTCTCTTTGATGATGATAAAGAATCTCTCCATGTCATTGCTGTCAATAAGTCGGTCATAGAAAACGCGATAGAGCTCATGAATCCACAGACGGATCAGTTTATCTCCATCCTGACATAAAAAAAATACAAAAACATACATAAACAGATGCTAGAGTAATCCAGAGCAAGCCATATAAGCATTTCACTGCCGTTTGCACTCCTACCTGCATGTGTGTGTGTGGAGCCAGGAGTACACCTCGTATCACTCGAGCAAAGTCTCGAAGATTAAAGATGTAGTGGGACTTAGATGGGGTGGGGAGGAAGCTGTCCATAGCATCCTTGTACACAGCCATGGTGGCTTGGACCATGATTTTGCCAAGCCTTGGAATAAACATAACATGTTTTCATGACGAGGATCATTTATAGCATGCTTTTGCTTTGCAACAGGTAATAAATAAATAAATTGACAAGTTACCTGAAGAAAGAGGCTTCAAAGCCCTTGCTGAAGTGCCAGTCAACAATGGAGCTGAATATCTTGGTCAGTGTTTCATCATCAAAGGAATCAATTGAGATAATATTCAAGTGGCGAGTGAAGCGGCCTAGCATTTCAAACATTTAGTTAGTCACCATAAACCTTTTGAACGCTACTGTTTCAAAACAGAACAAATAATTATTTAAGCATACCTGTAATGTCATTCTTCCCACCACCAGGAGGCCCCATTGCAGAAATAAACAGCACATCCACTATGTTCAGCCTGGAGGTGTCTTTCTTGTCATACCAGTGGTGGTGGTCAATCCATTGTCTTAACAACTCGATTGGGGGCTGGGCACCATAGATCTCCTTAGCTGGCATGTTCAGGTCATCTGTGGAGTGGAGGTAATAATCACTATGAATATCTAAACATGTAATCTACGTTGCTACTCAGTGATTGTTGTAAGCACTGTATGCGCAACCATCTTTACCAACATAGACGACACATTTCTTTCCCACAGGAGGTCCAAACACGCCTCTTCTTCTTCGGTCCAGCTTTGCCATGATGATGTCTTGGATCTGGTTTGCTGAGGTGCGGGCCGAGAAGTCAATGCAGTTTGGTGTGTACTGCTCCTTAGGAAGCTTTACCAAGAAGCTTTTGTTGATGATGGATTTGCCGGTGCCAGTGGGTCCCACAAACAACAAGGGTATTTCGTGTGCCAGATAGGTACGCAGGAAAAAAAGTTGGCGTGCTGTCTCCATGGTGGGAATAATGAGGTCTGACACCTGGCAGAGAAAAAAATGAGTTTTAGAGAACATGGCAACCCACAGTGGTATCTTTAACAGAAGTGATCTGTTTGACTTTAACACACTTACTTTGGCTCCAGCTGGTATGACGTTCTCTTCATTTGCGATCAAATCAGTCCAGACATTCCACTGTCCATGTCTATCCTTATGGAAGTAGAAGTCATAGACAGTGCCTGCAAAACGACAATTAAATATCACACATTGAATGCCAGATATTAAATAGATACAGCAGCCATATGTAAAATTAATGTAGAAATATTTTGACCTCTCTCAGGGAAAATGTTGTTCTTTTTGAGTTTGATGCTCTTGGGTCGAGGGTGCTCATCATCCATGCCTGAGATCAGAGTGCGGTAGAAGACATCGAACTTCTTGCGACTGTCTCCAGTTATGGTCCCACCCAGAGACCATACAACCGCAAATAGGAAGAGACCCTGCAGCCACATGGTTATTTGCTGGCTGGACATATTCTGTGTACCATTGGTTTCTGATGTAGAAATTTCATCTGGCATTGACAGGAAAATAAACACACACAATGATAAATATGAATACATATTGATAAACCAATTATCAACTGAATGTCATCCTTACTAACCCATCAGGCAGGTGTACAGCTTCATCAGGCTATTGACCAAGTGGATGGGAGATGTCTGCACCACAAAGCGACACTCTCTGTCTATAAAGTCCAGACAGGGCTGAACTAACCAATCAAACAGGTTCCTGATCTATGGGACAAGAGATGCAAGAGATATATTTAGGATCTTAATGCAACAACATCTATTTAAGGCTGTATGTTTGTCCATTAAAACAAGTATGACCGTAATCTCACCAGCTCTCTGTGTTCAGCACTCAGGCTTTCAGGCAGTGTGTTCATGTACGAATCTCTTAGAGGAGACCAGCCTAACTGTGGAGGTTCCATGTAGATCATCCCACACCTTAGGATAGAAAGTTTTATTTAAAATCCAAATATATGTCAGGATAATGTTTTGTATTTGCTTGCATAAATGTTGAAGCCTATGTCTTAGCCGCTTACCTGCTGACAGTAGCTGGAGAGGCTTGCTCCAGATCAGCAGGCTCAAAGATCAGACTCATCTTGGGACCCATCTGGATGATTTCACCACTCATAAGACAAAGCTAGAGTGAACAAGACAGAGCATCTTGTTTAAAAGTTGTTAATCGCAGTTTTTTTTTTTTTTTTAACAGAAACTATAACTGTCCATGCCAAAGTTAATCAAATGTAGCCACAGAGAGACATAAAAAAGTCCAGTACCTTCTTGTTGTCATCCAGCACGGTGTTCATGTTTTCAATCCAGACAGCATCGATGGGCCCATCAAAGATGATCCACTGTCGGTCTTCTGAGGTGGAGATAGCTTGATCCCTGAAGGTGGTTGCCAGGACGCCATCAGACCACTCATGGCTGACTGGATCGAAGCAGCCATACAGTTGATCCATGGTGATGGCCTTGGGGTTGATGATGCAATAATTCACTTTAAACTCCTCCATGAGCTTCGCTAAATACGGTGAATTGGAGAGCATTAAAAGTTACACATAAGAACAGAAAGAAAATAGAAAGGGACTTGAAATCATGTAAATTAAATAACATTGTTTCATTTAGTGTTTGCTAATAGTTTGCTAGGGGCCAGTTTACAGGAAAAACATGGCACAAACAAAACTTGCTTACAAGTAAATTGCTAATAAAATCTAACACCTACCTTTGTAAAGGTCCCCAAGAGCAGCAGCAAGAACCTTATAGGCAGACGTCTTTCCACCTAGAGGGTCTCCTACTATCATGAAGCCGTGACGTACCAACATCATCTCATACACCTACACACAAAAATTCAAATAAAATCCTCAACACGTTAATGATTTTACGGTGTTACTATTAGTATTACAGAACAATGCTCTTCCTTCTTGATACCTGGATGATTTTGCCTATGAACCATGGGACAGGCTGGAGGTTAAGCTTTGCAATGTTATCATTGAGTGCATTAAGGAGGAGATCATAGTCTGGTTTTGGAAGAACAACTCCAGGAAATAAATCGGAGATGATACCCTGTGGGCAACAACAGGAGAATGATAAGTTATCATCCCCTGACATGTATAAACAAATTCAGGTTATAAATGGAGCTAGTACAAAATCTGACACCTGAAACAAGGGCACATCTTGTGCCAGAAACTTAGCCATGTTGACGTCCATCAGTGCTCTCAGCAACAGCACGCTCTCGTTCTCCTCAGAGTATTTTAGCTTCAGATTCCCTGCTGCAGTCAGCACAGATTTCACGGCTCGCATACCGTAGTCGTAGTGGTGCTGGGAGGACAGCTGCTCGGAGCACAAGCGGTAGGTGGCCACGATCTTCTCGGCCAGACTGTCAGTAGAATTTGATTTGGAGTTTGATGTTCGAACCAACCAATCTTGCTCTTGAATCAATATGCTTACAAAAATAGTTATGCAACACATTTCTATTTATACCTGCGAGATTCAATGAAGCCCATGGAGTACAGTGAGATCTCTCCAATGAGACCATAATCTGGAACCATCATTGCCACTGTACGGAAAAGAGCCTGAAACACAAGATTGGTAGGTACACATACAATTTCAGCATCCTATTGTCTAATTATATATCAGACTTTACATGTACCTTTAGGTTGTCCGGCAGCTCAGCTCTGCCAGCGTAACCAGGGTTCATGGTGATAAAAACAGAGCAAGTTGGATTGAGGGAAAGCTCTGTCCCCTCAAACATAAAAGTCTTCAGATTCTTAGCAATGGCCTGTTGTATGCAGAGGATCTGCTGAGCTACCACAGAGAGCACCTCCACCTGTGACACAAGCAAACATTGTTATGGTTGTAAGTACAACTGTTAAATTTGTATAGAAATATGCATTACAATTCATTTTTATAAGTTTGACTGTAGCAGTAAATATAAATATAAATTGTTTGTTTTTTTTCCTCAAACGTTCACATTTACCAGTCTAAATATTCCTCCTTAGTGTAGCTGCAAAACATGTTTGCTGCTTGCTGAGTAATTGCTTGAATACAAAGAGTAATCCCACGTGTATTTCTGCCTAAGTTAAAAATAAAGCCTTTGGTGTGGATGTAAATTGCTGCAAAGTTTAGATGTATGCCTAATACCTGACACATTTTTACAAAAAGATCAGAGAGTACATGTTTACTGCCACAAAAAGAAAAAACCTTGCAAAGCTTTAAAGACATGCAACAACAAAAATAATAATTGCACTCGATTACAAAGAGAAACGGAGCCAGTGCAATTAGCTGGACTTGAATAAACCTTGTCTTAGTTTTAAAACGCTAATAGCAATGTTTTATCAGTTGCAGTCTCAGAATTCCTCTTTTTGACATAACATTTTAAAATGTATTAAAATAATGAACTTGAGGAAAAAAGAAAAAAAGAAAGAATAAAGTATCTTCATCCTGTTGAATTGCAAGCTTGAGTTCAAATCTATGACTGTTAAAGCTTTAAGCTAGTTCAGTTTCATTATTATAGTTTTATGCTTAATTTTTTTTAAATCTACTTTTATTTAGTTTTTATTATTTCATTTTCACATTTTATCTTTCTTAGAATTTGTACTCTGTTTCAATCTTTTATTTTACTTATCTTTTTATTCTACTTCTTTTGTCTTATGATCACCTTATTAGTTACCCATGAGGGACTTGGAACTGCACTAAGGTGAATGAAAAGTACAATACAAATATAGCAAGATTTTTGATTAATTGACTTAACTACCTGGGAGGCCAAACTGACCAACGGTTTTATCGCGAACATGTTTCAGCAATAATACATTTCATATTATTATAATTTTTGTTCATTCATTTTAAACTACCATTTAGGTATAGCAGATAGGGTATTTGAGTCTTTAGGAAGACAGGTATACACAGCTCAACAGTGTAATAGTCAAACTCACCTCGATACGATTGAATTCATCAAAGCAGGCCCAAGCTCCAGACTGAGCCAGTCCTTTGAAGAACTTACTCATGGCCTTGTAGTCCAGACCATCAGAGCAGTTGAACACCACACACTATAAAAATGATTAGCTTTAACATCAGTATTTGAAAAAAAAATCTATACACAAACCTAATGCAAATACTGAAAACAGTTTTGGTATACCTGTTTAGCCAAAGCTTTTGCCAGATCTTTCGTGGTCTCAGTTTTCCCAGTTCCTGCAGGACCCTCTGGAGCTCCTCCTAAGTTCAACTTCAAAGCCCCGATTAGAGTCCTGATGTAGCACATAAAAATTTAACAAACTGACACTGTTAACAAACTTTACATCTTGGACATTTAAGTGAACATTTTAAGTTGCAGTATGTTAGAATGTCTGAGCCTTATTATGATATTTTCTAGTTCTTTAACGATAGCAAAAAGAATAGGTCAAATAATAAACCAAATCAAACCTGTAGCAGCGATCAGTAAGCGGTGTGATGACCAGACGGGGGGAATTGCCCAAGTATTCATAGCCATACTTCAAGCAGGTGGTAATCATGCGTAGCATCACTTCGCCGTCCTCCCAGAAGTAACGCAGCTGAGAAATCCATGCAAAGTCATTCAGTGAGGAGACACGGTCGTCTGCCAGTTTTGCTACAACATCCCGAGCTGGGGAGGGGGGGGGATACGCATGATTTATTGCAAGTTGAAATAAAGAGAGCTAATTTTATCTCTTTAAAACATATGACAATGTTGGTATTTTGATATTACCATGAACATCTATCACAGTAAGAGCGCCAAGGGTCATCCTTGCCCCTCCTGGCAGCTTCCCACGCACCAGCTCCACAATGTCAGCAATCTGGGCATTACACTTCTCCACATAGGCCTTTTTGCATATATAATAAACACACATTAGAATTCACTGTAATAACTGTATAACTTTTGATGATCTTAAAAGTTGACTTTTGCTGGAGAAGTGGATGTTAAGACTGACAGGCAGAGAGTTGGTCTGGATGGCTTCAGATACTTCGCTGGTCCAAAAGATAGAGGAGGCACAAATGACAACTTGCCCAGGCCACTGCAACACCCACTTCTTCCGGGGCACCTAAAAGAAAAAAAAAAAAGACTTATTTGTAGACATGAGGTCTTAACAGTACATAAACCCATCCAGAACACTATATTGACACTAGAATTCTCTCATCTTTTATGGCCCTTATATTTTAATACTGCTCCAGAGAACTGATGGTTGGTTTTGATCGGTAATGACTGATAAGTACATTACGGTATTAGCCAAGACTTGCCTACGTCTACTGTCAGCCAATACTAAGTTCATAAAAGATTCAGTAATAGAAATTACAGCCATATTCCCAAATACCTCTGCATACTGAATCACTCCTTGATGGATGACATGTCGAACACTCCGGAGCATCAGGTTCTCCACCTGCAACAACCACTTCTCCACCATGCCCTAAAAATGATTATGGTACCAATTCGCAAAAATTATAAAACAAAAATATAAATGGATATTATACAGGCTATAAAATATACCAAAAAAAAACCCACTACTAACTCTATATAAACAAGTATTGTTCAATACCTTGGCTTGGGCTGGATAAATCTTTTCTGTGTAGGTCACAGTCTCCTTTTCAGAACTGATCATGCCGGTAATCGCCATGTCCTCAGTAAACTCCAATTTTGCGATGCCCTCAAAGCACTTCTTTAGGTGAGGTTGCACACATAGAGGGTCTTTGGTCTGTGACAGAATCTCCAGCAGCTCGTCGTTTGACAGGAAGAAGAATCTGTAAATATATTGAGGATAAAGACAGCAGAGAGCGCTAAAACAACAACTTGGCAAGACCCTTAAATAAGTGCTCCCTGCATCATTCGTATGTTCTGTAATGAAAGTGAAATTTCTTTGTTGAAATAAAGTTTTCCCCCTGTATGGCAGGCATCTCTCCTGAGTTCTATTTTAGTGTATCTTAAGCCAGCATGACTAGCTTTTATCGTCTTTGCGGAGTACTTTGGCATATAAGCAGAGAGAAGTCCATCCATCCATCCATTAGCTATACACCGCTTAATCCTCACTAGGATCGCGGGGGGCTGGAGCCTATCCCAGCCGACTTAGGGGACACCCTGGACAGGTCACCAGTCTATTCCAGGGCCACACCCAGAGACAGACAACCAAGCACACTCATATTCACACCTACAATTTAGAATCACCAATTAACCTCAACATGTTTTTGGACCTTATGGGAGGAAGCCGGAGAACCTGGAGAGAACCCACACTACACGGAGAAAGACCCCAGTGCCCCCACCGGGATGCGAACCGGTGACCTTCTTGCTACGAGGCAACAGTACTACCAACTGCGCCACCTTGCAGCCCCAGAGAGAAGTCAAAATCCCAAAAACTATTAACTACTAGGGTTAGGATTAGGAGTCAAAACCTTGGGAAATAGAGCCTCTTCTTTTCCAGGTATGTATTAAGGCCTTTTTGGATGTCTTCCATGAACACATTAGACTCCTGCAGACGTTCCAGCATGTTCGGCTGGTCTGTAGCCACCAGCACACGAGTATCCTTAACCTGGGCCAATGAATCACACAGAAGTCAAAGCAGAGCACAACAAATATGCATACAAAAATTTTAAACTGGAAGCTGTGTGTTACGAGGATCTTACCGTCTCAGCAATTATATTTTTCCAGTAGCTGTCCACAATTGCAAACTTGCGTCCCTCCTCAGGCATTTGGGCGATGATGTCCTCTGAGCTGAAGATGGGTTCGAGGTAGAGCCACGTCGCCTGACACCTCAACATGGAATCAAGGATGTCCTGCACACCCAGCAGCTTGTCCTCCCATTGCTAAGTACAAAAGGAATTAGGAGCATAACACAATTATGTTAACCGCAGTCTATTGCTATATCACAAAGTAATAGCATTTCTGGTTCACCAGTTACAAAATGCAGGGTTTCTTTATGCAGCTCCAGTCATTTTGTCACTTGTTCTCGTGAAATTAGACTTACATTTTTCTCTGCACCTTTTAAACACAAGTGAAAAATTCACAAAACTGATGTAACATATTTTAATTTCTTTGATATGCATATTAGTTGTGAACATTTAAATGAAAGCTACAAGAATCAAATAATATATCATGTCAGAATAATCATTCTTACAATAACGTTGCCCATAGCTGTTTGTAGGATATAAAAAACCTGTGCCTTTCATACAGATGTGTGGGTGACATGTGTGATCTATCATCAAGTATCTAATGTTTGTGTAATTACACACTGATCATTGTATTTGTGAATGCAAAATGACAGCACAACGGGAATAGTCAGAGCCATTGCAACGCCTGTTTAAGTGGACTAATTACTAACGTTGCCGTTTCTTACCTTACATTCAGTCTCTATTGGCTTAATGAAAGGTGAACCTCGCATGGTCTGTGTCTTAATAATGTGGTCATCCAGCTGGACTTGGATGTCATCCACAGCTGACACAATTTTGGTACCCTATGGAATAACAAAAGGTTGTTTAATACAAGTTATTGTCAGCATTCTGTATGAAAATCCATGGGCAGTTTGAGTTAGAATGGTGAGAGCAATGTAACCACCATGCCACTTTCTTGTAGTAATTTAACATTCTTGATTTAATCCCGTCAAAGCATTAACACTGGTAATGTTTGTGTCGTTCAGCCTATGGTCGTCTGAAGTGAAAGTACGTGACTGAATATGTGTTTGTCATACTGTATCTCTGTAGGCAGTGAAAGAGAATCGTAGGTCGGCCCATTCATTTTTCATCTTCTCCATAGATTTTTCCAGAGAATGCTCCTTACTAGCCAAGGCTCCAATCTCTTCCAGCCTGGGTCAAAGGTAAAATACAAATCCATTATTTTGTCTTACAAGCGATGGGTGTTGTCTAATCAGAGTGCGTGCTGTAACCAAAGTATACTGTAAGTAAACTGTCTCACTCATCAGAGAACTTGGACAGCCCCAGATCCAACATGTTCAGCAGCGAGCTGTTCACATCCGGTTTGACATCGAACCCCACAATACTACTAATCTGCAGGACGACAAAAACTGTTATAAATTATTCACACCAGCTTCATGGATCGCGGGAGAAGCAGGACACTTGGTCCATACACTGACGCTGGACTTCTATCAGTGTCAGTTGATCCAATGAAGCAAATAAATTTAATTCAGCTGACCTTCTCCCAGTGGCGATCTTTGATGCCGGGGTTGCAGATGGTTGTCAGGATAGGCAGGTGCTGCTTGAATTCGTCGATCTTTTTTTTGTAGAAACTGGCCACCATACAAGGCCGAGGAAGATTTGAAAATGTCTTTGTCAGTTTATGCGTGGTCCTCCACATGACATCCAGCTCATTGGAGATTTTCTCTGCATCCAAGTGTGTGAAAGGACCTAGAAATTAAATATTAAATATTAAGTATGTACAACCATTTAAAAACAACTTTGTATATTCAATTAGTCCTTATTTGTGCCATTTAGAGCTTTTAAATGCAGTTTTTCCAGTGTGATTTACCTACCACTCATCCACGCTTTTGACATGCTCCGAAAGTTCAGCGCTGTGTTCCACAACTGTTCGTACTGCTGTGTATCAGCTATCAGAGTGTGAAGCATTGGAAACTGGCTCTCGTCCATCTCCAGCAAAGTCTCCTCTTTGTTGATATCCTGCATACATGTCAGGAAAAAAAGCATTTTCCAGCTCTCCCTTGAAACACGACTTTCAAGATGAAGAAAAATCTATTTTGTCACTGTGTTCTCAAATAAAAAGGAGACCATGTGCACTTTAATCTTGCAGGTTAAGAGTGTCTCTTACCTCTAGTTCAATGAGAGCAGCCTCCAGGTTGGCAGTGATTTCAGAGAGTTTTTCCACATTGTTCAACTCAACAGTCATTGTGTGCTTAAAAGCCTGTATCTCCTTGTCAACATCCTGCAGTCTCTGGTCAAATTCAAAGATCCTGAGACAGTCAAATGGATACATAGCAGTTGTCAGTTTCAGCTGTTGCATATAAGAAACAAGTGAAACAACCTGATTATAGTGTATATGACATCACCTACATATAAAGGATCGTTTGAAGTCTAAATTTGAGTTTACTGCACTCCTTGTGCTTTTTGGAAAACAACCAATTCTTATGTGGGAAACTGTGTGATGCCTGCGTGAAGTTGAGGAGGCAAAAGCAAGAGTGAAACATCACTTCCACTGGCAGTGGTTGCCATTTGTGTGTGACAAGGAAGGTTAAGTGTTATTAGTGTGACCTTGTTAGGAGACGATCCACGGCCTGTTCTCTCATGATTGCCAAACGAGTCTTGCTGTCTTCAAGCTCAGTGAGGATCTGACTGGGCCACTGGAAAACACGGGAGTTCAGCCTCAAGTCATCGGCTGAAGGAGAAGAGAAATATATATATAACAGGGATTTAAAAAGGAGTTTATCCAGTGGCCAAAGCTGTCAGAGTGCCTTTAAAGGTAAAAATAATTTTTGAAATGCATGTTATCTGTGCTATAGAAGCATTTTTGTATAAACTGTTATCACAAAAAAATAAATAAATAAAAAAAACCATGAGAAGTTTCACAGGGCGTACAAGGCAGAAAGGCATAGTCCATTAGGAAGCTGAGGCGGTAGGATGCCTCTTCAATCTCATCTATCAGCTTGTGAACGGTCACATCACTGCTCTCCTTAATGTACTGGCTGAGAGACACCAACTCCTCTGTAGTTTTTGGAGTGCCTCTGACGGTGCGTGTAATCTCCTCATACTTTTGACAGATCCTGGGAAAACATGACAGCTGATTTTTTGACATTCTTTAAATTATGTAAACATTTTTTGAAAAAATGTATTCAGTAAACTAGTACGTTCTTACCCCTTGTTAAGCTCACGATTCTCCTCCACCTTAAACGTGACTATCTTGTCTTTCAGTCTCTCAGCACGGTCACACAGGTCAGCGTTCAATTTGCCAACACACAGACAAAACATGGACAGGGGCACCGTAATGCGCAATGTGGCAATCTCTTCCTGCAAGAGTTTACTGCTCTCAACTTTCTGGAAAAAAAAAAAAGGAAGGAGAGAGGATTTTGGTACACCAGTCACACAGTAAATACCAAACAAAATATTCTGTGTGTATTTTAGATGTAAGTTTATTTTAATTACCTTAGAAAATCCTGTTAATGAGTGCTTTTCTTTGAGGAATGCTGATACATCCTGCTTTGCTGTATTGTCAAGTAGATTGCTGTATTTTTGATATACAGTCAAATACCTGAAGAATGACATGTAGAATTAGCCTTTTTTCTACACGTGCTACTACATCAGATGCAGTGAATGATACAACCATAGTTCACTGTGCTATTACCTTTGGGGTCCCACAGTATTGTTGTCGAAAACATCTTTGGCTTTGCTAATTAGGCTAGTTACCAGTGATTCATCAGGCTTGACAGTGCGTAGATACAAGTTCTCGATATCAGGAGAGAGGATACATTCCACCTGTCCAAGCAAGCATGCCAGTCACACATGATACTCATGTCTGTTACACAAAATTACACAACAGAGAAAGCATTGTGTAATGTAAAACAGATGCAAATAAGGCCTTTAAAGTGTGTACCCTTGGGAGCTTCTCAGCACTTCTAATGATCTCCATGAAGGTCCTATTAATGGTCTCCCAACATTCCTGGAAGCTGGGACTAAAGACAATGTGAGGCTCATCCGACTGTAGCTTAACCAGCAGCACCTGAGGCTGAACATACTGCATCTCATCAAACACCTCTCCAAAGTCATTGCCTTCCTAAAGAAAACAGAACACAGAGCGGCTGATGATGACAAATCCTGGCTGTGTTAGAGGCAAAAGGCTGAATTCTGATCTCATCTTAAATAGAATGATAACATTTGTCCAAACCTTGTGTATCATGAAGAACTGTAGCAAGTTCTCTAAGGACTGTACGACCAGGCTTCGGAGCTGCACTGACATGAGAGCAGCCACACAGCTGAAGAACTCCCCGACTCTAACTGGAGCCTCTTGGTCACTCTTGGGGATGAGGGGCAACCACAGGTCCTCAAAGGTGCCGAACAGTGACGCACAGTGAGGCAGCCACCTAGGAGAAGAAGAGGACCCTGAGTAGTTCAGTAGCAGAAGGGGTTGGGGCGGGGATAGCAGATGGAGAACAGACAAGCAATACAAAGAGAACAACAAACATTTGTTGACATTTAAAGGACTAAAAGCATTATTTGTTGGGCACTTTTGCAAAAAAAACAACAAAACAAAACAACATTTTTGTAGATTAATTTTTCTGTCCATCAGTTAATCAACTAATCATCACACAGCATTCACTCGAAACTTTGCTGACTGCACTAGCTACTGGTGTTAGTGAGACTTCTATTTATCCCTGTCTTACTTAGTCTCATGCCTTCTTGATTTGAATACGGCTGCCAATGGAAACTAAACCAGAGCAGAACAAAGGTATCCAAGCAGGTATACATTACAAACACAAGAATAAACATACAGCAGCACATTTCTACAAATTACAGTGGTACATATTCCATTAGTGCAAACAGACAACCTACAGGGGATCCTACATGGTCTCACACCCAATACAACAGGCACACAACAATGGACGCAGTGGAAGTGAGGCAGTGTAAGCAATCCCCTGAAAGGCATCCTGACATGTGTCTGACAAAGTGGACAAGGTGGAAACATGATCCTGCACCTACTATGGGATTTGCTTGCTTAGTTGTGTACATATTGTAGCCCTAAGCCAATGTGAGGACATGCAACAATGATTAAGTCTGGTCACTAGCTTATAGTCTCTGTAACAGACTGACTGTTCTGACACAGTCTGGCAAAGTGGCAATACTCACTGCTGAATTAGTTCATCTCTAGTAGTTTGGCACTGTCTCTGGACAAACTCTTCGAACTCAGATGGTAGGAGTGGGAGGCTGGCAGAGAAAAGGTCCTCCAGTTTGACAAATCTAAGGGATGAGTAGCTGAAATAGGATAAAAGGTGATGGGTTACTATTCACATTTTTGTTTAAGTTGTGCTTTTATAACTAGTTACTTTTGTTTTTCAAAGAATACTAATACAACAATTCAGCTTCACACCACCATGCCCATGCTGTGTCTTCTTATTAAATGATTGTATCGAACATTGTTTTTTCAGATCTTGAAATCTGAGCATTAGCAGGAGGGAGAGTGCATTTCTTTAGTGTTCAACAAAATAATTTGCAAGTTGTTTCTTCATCAAATATGCACCATTCAACAAATTTAAATTTTTTTTTTTTTTTCACAAACTGAAATTGAGATGTTCAGACATTTTCATTTTCGACAATTCCTAACACCCACTGTTAAATGTTGCAGTATATCCCTGCTATTTTTTCATGCGAGTAAAATATAGTGTAATCTAACTGTCCCTGATCGTACAGAATATATTACCTGGTTAACCAGACGTCCTGTAGTAGGACCATAAAGGGACTGACGGCAAACAGATGTTGGCTTAGCAACATGCGAGAATCCCTGTAGCTTGTGGCCCAGGGCACTGGTGCACGAATCACCCTCCTGGGAAAAGGCTTGGGGATGCTGTATATGGACAGTCGCTGGCGCTCAGATGGGTCCATCAGAATGTAGTCAACTGGTCACATAGTCAGATATATGGAAACTTGTTTTTTGTGTTTATTTATATAACAAAATGTGCTAGCATAAAAAAAATAATTTAAAAAATCTCTGTTCGTTTTGCTCAGTCTGTCTATAAAATCAATGTTGGTGCATGACTGTCTAAATGAAGCAATATTACCATTAAAGAAATTCTGTCATTATTCCATACCTATGCTCTTCTTGAGGCTGAAGTAATAATCTCTTTTGACCTCTTCTTCCATGTTAGCCCTCAAAATCTGGATACGTTTACTACTGTCCTCAGTGTCAAGAGGAACCAAGAGCATAATGTCGATCATCTGCTGGTGTGGTTGGGGGGCCACCGCAGAGTCTGGGACACCAGTGGTGATGTAGTACATATACCTCTGGAGGAAAGCGAAGATCATGAATGTGTCTGAAAAAAGTCGGCTCAAAAGATTCTAATCAGCACCTAATCTTTCATTACTGAATTCAATGACACTTACCTCCAGGTCCCTGTCATTAGGTTCCGTCTGAGTCATCTTCTCCTCTTGCCTGCGGATGATGTCGAGCTGCTCTGTTGGACTAATAGGCCGGCTACTTGGAGCGGGGAAGTCTCTTGGCTTATGCTTCCCTTGAGATGAGATTGCAGCATACCTGTGAAAGCATGAACGAATCAGATCAATGGCTTCAAGAAAAAAAAAACATCATAAAAGTAAAGCTGTTGCTGAAATGTGTTGGTTTAAGGGCATAATTACCTTTTCCTTGGTGTAATTGCTTGTTTCTTTCCAGGGGGAATGGGAATAGATGCTAAAAGCCTCATTAAGATCAAAAATCTATTCTGAGAAATTACCAGAGCAGTCTTGGGCAGTGTTCACATATTCAGTCTGATAAGAAATTTAAAAACAGTGCAATTACACTTAGTTTCAGAAAAGCTTCTCTTAGTCACACAGACCAGGCTTTAACAAGAGAGGAACTTAAAAGGATACGAGGCCTTGGTGGTTTTGCCAAGGACTGACAGCGCATGTGTTGGAGTTTTCTCATTTTCAGATCCTTGGCCTGGGGCCTGTAGTTGTTTCCAATAGATTCACTGGGAGTTCGGTAGTGACGTTGCTCTTTGTATGGTACTGCTTGAGTCCGTGAAGAAGTTTGGAGGATGGGTGGGTACTGACTGTGCCTGTGGACTATCTGAGTTAAAATGAACAGATCAGATGGTGGGTAAACGTGTTGAATTATGGGAAAACATTTGAGCAAAACTGGCTTGTTCAAAGTCCTCATGTGATATTGATATTCTTACTTGATACAGTTCCGAGGGTGTATCATTACAAGGCAAAGGTGGTGGAAAAGCACATCCTCTGTTCTCACTCATATTGTAGATGGAGTCATCTTCCATCTGCAGTTCAGACAGAAGCAGACAACACAAAGGACTACTGACACTTTTGCAGACTGCAAACTCTTAATATTTGATCACTTCATTTTAAAAACAACACAAGGTGCAGTTAAATGCATAATTAAAACACTACAGCAGCCAAAGAAGGAAAATGATTTGATATAGTTTCACAGCCACAAAGTCAGCACAGGGAAGAGCTGTATATTATTGTAACCATGACGACCAAGGACTGCTGCTCGTTTCCCGTTTCTAACCAACTGTTTATCCTTCCATACCTTAAGTAATATTTTAAGCAATATTTTAACACTGATAACAACGGTTTTCTGCTGTAACCTAACCAAGTAGCAAGCAACCAAAGGAAAAAAACACGTCGTTTTCAGGCTGCGTGGGTATTTTTGAGACGGTTTGCTTGTTTGGGTTGTTTAACTTGTAACCGGTAAAACAAAGACTCAAACGTAGCTCACCTGTTTCAGACGCTCCATGTTCTTCAGCTTCTCAGCGACTGACAGGAAGAAAACATGGAATTAGCGTAACTGTGTGAATGAAAATGACAGTGTTGTGCATGTTTACAACGTTTAAAGGGCAAACAAACACTGAAAAATACGGTTGTGTCGTGAATATCAGTTACCTTCTTTCGGTCGCTGTAACGTAACGCGGGCAGGATTTCTGAGAGTTTAAATGTTTAATGTCCCCGTCAGCAGCAATTAGCCGAGAATTTGAAATCTGCCTCTCAACCATTGTATTATATTTCAAGCTGCTGGCAGTTTAGTTTTTCCCTGTCAAAGCTTTTACTAAGGAAGAGTCATCCCGTTGCCGTCAACTGAAAAAGTGTTGATGTCATCCAGGAGCGTCTCCATGGTAACACCTACTGCTAGTTTTGTTTTACGTTTTTTGTTTTTTTTTTTATTAACAGAACAATACACACGTTCATCATTTATGCAAGCAAAGTGATTATAGCTGGTGTCGTGCCAAAAAGTGATTGTCCCTGCATTATACCACCTGCTGTGTTCTAGATGATAGCAGATCCAGCTGTTTTTACCAGCTAAAATAGCTTTAAATGACCAAATCAACTCATATAATACAGTGTTCCACCTATAAAAACGTGATTGCAGCCCCTACATTATCGCTGAAATGTCATTAAAGCATCAGAATGACTTGATTTCCATAATGGGGGTTATATTAAAAAGATTATATGCCAAAGGATAAATGGAAATGAGATCATTTCTTTATTTTATATAGAAATCCCAGCTGCAAATCATGCAAAAATACAGTCTAAAAAAAGGATATTAGACATACCAAACACATACAGCCTAAATATTGGAAAACAATATTACAGTATGTCCAACCGTTAAAGTTTCACAAAAACACACAAGTTATGATAAAGACATTTTCATGAGGAGCAGGTCACGAATGGATGACCCGTCACCTAAATTATTAGGTAGAGATTACAAATACATTTAAAAACATCATTACACAAAATTCTCAAAGATTTGACCCTATTCAGGACTTTGATGTTGCCATACGTAGAAGGTCTTTCGAGGTCCATTGGACCCCAAGAAAGAATATGTGCAAAATATTTGTTGGTGTTCATTATAAACCTTTATACTATGTCAAATAAATATTCTGATAAGTTGATGTGTTTTTTTGGTTCCAAATGCATGACAAATGTCATTCTTCTTATATTAAAAAAAATAAATCTTCAAAAATAATTTTAAAAAATCAATACCTGTCACCTAAACCAAATGGCCTGGGGTCCAAAAGACACCAAAAGTCCTGAATATGGTTGATGTCCCCATAAATCATACACACTTTGTGAACAAAGTTAGTGTCGCTTATCAGGCATGTCAAATGTTTCGAACACAGGTTCTAGATAACACTATAGAAGTTAAGATTAAGGTATCTGGGTGGAGGACTGGCTCTCTTTGAGAGTGCACATAAAGAACCTAGTGAAATAAAACTAGAGGTTAAGTTGGGTTTATATTATCAAAATAAGGCCTGCTTTAATTTAGCAGTAAGGAAAGCATGGAAACATGCCATATTCTTCAGTGTTTTAGTCCACAGGGACATTATCTATGCGCATGCTGCTGCTTCTACTCAGTTTCACAGCTCTCCATGTTTTATGTTCAACCCATTGTCCAGAACACATCACTGTATACTTTATGATCTGCTTTCTTTGCCTTCATTAATCCTAAGGAGACGGTAGCAATGGTATATTTGTTATTTATAAAGCAAAACTGGGTAAATTCCCTTCTTATTTTTGATTTTTTTTTTTTTAAATCACTTACAAACAACTGTTATGACTTTCATTCATCTAGATGGCAGCTCTACAGATACCCTCTAAACTTGGTAGTGTCCTTTTCCTATATTGCTCCTTGGTCCTGGAAATAACCTTTAGAACAGGTCATTCAATATTTTGTAATCTTTTGTAGTTTTATAATGGCATGCCTTCTTGACCAGGTCTCCTTTGAGGAAGAGATATTCATCTAAAGGGACTTTCATGGTTAAATAAAGGTTAAATAATTGAAAAATAGAGGGGACCAGGATTACAGAGCAAAGGTTAAGTTAGGTCAAGTCAGGTCAAGTTCACTTATAAAGCCAAGGCCAAGCTCATCTTCAGGATTCAACTAAAAATGCCCATGAAACACTTATTTTAAACTGTTGCCAACTTAATAAAAACATATCAATCTTGGATTTTAATCAAGTTTACATGATCACACATTTATATGACCCAGAGGTGTGTCTAAACAATGTTAAAGGGGCGTTGCACTCTCATACTCCCGGCTTGCGCCTTCTTACCAAAATGCCGATTGAACCCTGTGTTCACACCAGACGCGCGAATGATTTACATGTAAAGTAAATGTGAAGACGCGATCAGACGCGATGGAGTAAACGTCCCGCGGCGCGACTAGCGCGATTAGCGCGGCGCAATTGACGCGAATTGAGCGAGTTTTTCGCGCGAATGAGGTGATTCTAACCGCGCTAAACGCGCGTTAAGCACATATCGCCTAACGCGATACCGAGCCTCTCCAACAGGTAGTCCAACTGGGTCCGGATCAGCCGAAAACCGCACTTGAAGCGGCCGTCATCCAGGCGCAGCTGCTGGAGAAGGTGAGGGAATTTCCCGAGTTGTAGTGTACATGTATGATAGGGTCACTCGGCCCCCCAACACCCCCTCGGTCGCTTTGGTCCCTCGACACGGTGTGCGCCCTCATACAATTTTTTTTCTAGAAAAACCCCTGTGATCATCCTGAAACAGGCTATTACATATGTGAGCGCTTAGGACAAACATTCTATTGTAAGAAGTTTAACAGATTAAAGTTAGATTAGTATTTACAATCATTTATAATTTACTAATCTAAATAAGCTGTTTCATTAGTCCTGTCCGGCTGTTTGAGTCACATGGGCTGAGGGGGCGTGGTTTATGCTGACGTACCAGTGCTGTTGTGAGGCAGAATCAGGTCGGCGGGTTGCCTTTGTGTGTCTGGCAAAGTTTTAATTATTTTAAAAAATGGTAAGTTTTAATGCCAGCTTTGTGTGCACAACAATGTCCTGTAACAATCGTAGCCATAAGGGTGCCGTCTTAATAGAAGAGACGTGACTTATTAATCGGTATGCTAGCAAACTGTGTTGCTCACGGTGTTAGCTCGTTGTCGTTACTTGACCTTCGCGCGGAGAAAAGAAAAAGGCGCACTAGTAGCTTGAAGCTGACTTTAACTCGGCTAATGGCATCGTTTAGCTGCATTTAGCATTAGATGGTAGCAAGTAATGTTAGCATTGGTTACTTAGCCTGTCATCGCCAACTTTGTTTCGATGCTGTTTTCTTCATTTGTAGCTGCTCACTTCTTCGCCCGCCGAAGTTAGTTTACTTTTGCAGAACCATTGCGGATCGGTGTTGACGTTCATCACCAAAAAAGTAAGATAGAAAAGAAACAATGTTGACAAAATTGAAGCCTCAAAATAAGGCTTTATTATTACATGCTTTTGTTAAGGATGGCTGGTGTTACACCCACAGTGGACTTACAAGAGTCCATGTGCATCTAGCAAATTTTTTTTAAAAACTCAGTGATCAATTTTATTGGATCAATGGTGTCACGTGGTAGCAGCAAGACAGACTCCTGACCCTGCGGAGAACTTTCGTTGTGTTTTCCTGTTGTGCAAATTCACAATTTAAATGTTATATTTTTATTCTAAGGATATCAACATGCCCAGAAGCACCAATCAGACTTCACCATCCGTAAAGTTGTCCAATGGATTCATCCTACCTGAGGGCAAACTGACTCCCAACGCCCTCTTCGTTGGTGGGATCGACATGAAGGTAAGATGGGATGTACTTGGTTTACTTTCACACTGCTCAATCAGAAATAAAGAAACACAGTGCAGATGTCAAAAATAGGACAATAAATGAGGGTAAAATGCTAAGTTTATAATAATCTAAGCACAGTCGTGTGTAAAAGTAACCTAGGCAACTAAAAGCACTAATTTGCTTACCTGCATACGAATACACTAATTGCAAAAGAAATATCAGTCATGCATCCATGCCGTGTCTAGAGTGTGAGAGGCTCACTCAAAAGTATGCATAAATAGGCAATGCATTAGATGCAGGCAAAAATCCCCATTACCCTGCATCACATTTATCATGCTAAATTATTTTACTTATTTATTTGACCTTTATTTTACCAGGTAAAAATGTCTGAGAACCAGTTCTCATTTGCAAACATGACCTGGCCAAGAGGCGCCAGCAGGAACAAATACACATGTAAACTACAGACACAAATAGACACATAAACATAACATAGAACAAAAGTAAACAAGTAAGAAGCATGGGAGCACATGCATGTGAGTGGAAAAAGACAGAGATGGCAAACGTGCTCACATTCTTTACTTAAGTAGAAGCAGAGATACTTGTGTAAAAATAGACTCTGGTAAAAGTAGAAGTACTGACTCAATGCTTTCACTCAAGTAAAAGTAAAAAAATACAGGTTCAGAAATGTACTTAAGTACAAAAGTAAAAAGTGCAAATGAATTTTTAGCTTCGATGATGCACGATGCCTCTTTTGATAACTCTGCAAAACGAAAAATGTTTTAAGAACACAAAATAGGATTGTTTTCATCCTTTACAAACCTGCACAGTGCTGGTACAGAGAAAAAAAATCACTGGACAGCTTTCCATTTCAGCAACATTATAAACATTATAATTAACGTGAAAGCACTCATCTCTTCAAGACTACCAACATCTTTTATTGAGCCTCAGTAGAACCTGGTTCTTTGAATGAAGACAGGCCCTTTTGGGTCTGAACATCAGTCCTGCAGTGCTAAAAAGCCTCTCGCAGGCAGCTGAGGCAGGCAGGGGTGTGTTGAGCTTCAGTGACTAAGAGGGAAAGATAAAGGCATTTGTCGTTACGTCTTGTACATCATGTCGTCATCTGCAGAGGTTGAAACCAGTAACGAGCCAGTTTTGGGAATGTAAGGAGTAGAATGTACAGATATTTGTCTTCAAATGTAGGCAGTAAAAGTAAAAAGTTGTCCGAAAAAATAATACTCAAGTAAAGTACAAGTCTACTTAAGTACAGTAACGAAGTATTTGTACTTCGTTACTTCCCACCTCTGGAAAAAGATGTGCATGAGGTGTAAGAAAGTGTGTGTGTGTGTATATATGTAATGTGATGTTGTGCAGTATCAAAATAACTTCCCTTCCTGCTTGCTGCCAACAAATCTAATACAAATAAAATGTGTTATTTATAATACATTACATCTTTGCATCTTTTAGGGTTCAGCTCTGAACTCCAGCAGACTTTCACCTGAGTTTTAAATTAAGGGAAGAAAGAATAGAATAGAACAGAATAGAACTTCATTGATCCCCTTGGTGGAAACCTCAGGGAAATTGCTGCAGATAACCTTTGCAATAACACTGTGAACATTTGATAGTTTTTATAGGACTTCAACACATTCGATTTTATGCAGAAAGTTTTATCTCCTCGGTGTCGATAGTTTAAAATCAGTGTTTTTGAACTGCACTGCATTGCTTTTCTCTAACAACACATAATGGGGTGACGATGGTCAAGCACGACAACGAAAATTCTACTTTTTCTCTTGAAATTCATTTGAACTTTCAGGTGGATGAAAATGAAATGCGGGACTTCTTTGCGAGATATGGCGCTGTTAGGGAAGTGAAAATTATCACCTACCGTGGAGGGATCTGCAAAGGGTGAGTTGTGTTGTGTGGAGACACTCGGGTGTAGGCGCCACATTTTTGACGACTTGACAATCCTCAATGCTTTTCTTTGTTTTGTTTTTATTTATTAGAGTTGACTGAGTTTTGCAGTGTTGGATGTTATAACCCAATGTTTTTACTGCTTGGTACGTTTTAAACGGATTGCTGTGGTATCTTGTTTTTTTTTTTATTAAAGGGGGTTAGAAAACATGGTGTCATGAATTTGTGTATTTTTGTTCTGCAGTCACATTCACGAAGCAGCGAATACAATAATTGCTATTCTGCTTTTTTTTTAATTATTGTTAACTTGCGTGAAAGTATGGGAATATCAGTACAGGGACTGTTCATTTTCATGAGTTCTACAAAAATATAATAACATGATATCACTTTTTTTTTTTCTAATTACACATTGTATATTGACTTTTAAGTCTTAGAAAAGTAATTATTTGAAATCATAATGCGACTGTGTGTTTCCAGTTATGGGTTTGTGTACTTCAACGAAGATGTCAACATTGAGTCAATCATTGAGGTGAGCGGATGTCGTAACTGTGAAACTGTTATTCTGTTATATGTCACTCCGAGTAAGAGTAATACTTTCTCTGTAAATACTTTCTGCTGTAGCAACAAATCAGTTTTAAAGGCCGTAAACTCAAGCTGGGCCCTGCCATCATGAAAGGAAGGAGCTCTCGTACGTATTCTGTTTCTCCTCAGAAGAACATTGGATATTTGTTTGGCAGTGCAAGTAGAACATGTTGTCACTAAATATGTTTCCTATTGCTGTGTGCTTTTCTTCCTCTATAAAGGGTCCATCCCATCCCGTCTGGTTGGCCCGAATCCTTGGATGAGTCCCACGCAGTACTTCTACTGTGCCTGCTGCTCACCCATGGGAGGAGGGGTAGCGCAACCCGTGCCCATCCTCAATGGAGGCAGCCAATACAATCAGGTATGCCGCACACACACACACACACACACACAAGCTATGAAGCATCGTATCTCCGTTGGAAGGCAGACTAAATTAGAAAAAAAAAAACAACAAGTCGTCAAAGCAAATAAACACATTGTGTGACATTAGCAGTGCTGTCACACACCTTTCTATTACACTCTGAAAAATAAAACGAAGCTTATTTTCTCTGAGGGGGTTGGCTGATGCTCATTATCAGAGCCATGAATAGAGTTACCAGGTGGAGAATAATCTGTCAATTTTCTTTTTTAATTTCCAAGAAAGACAAAAAATAAAATAAAGGTGGCTATGTTATGATGAATGTCATTTGCTCATGATAACCAAGTTGGTGAATTATTCAGACAATGCCTGCTGTCAGAAACATCAGCGGGACATTGAAATGTGCGAGACAAAGTTGCTAATTGTGTTTCCTTTCAGTCTGTTTCAAGATTTTCAATATGTATTTGAACATCTGCTTCACGCTGTTTGTTACCGTGGTTTAATGGACCCTCGCTGGCTTCATTTTGCAGCCATACTCCTACGCCAACTTCGGAGGGGTCATGATCCCACAGATGCCGATGAACTACGCGCAGAATGCCTACGCCTACCAGGTACGCACACACAAACGCACATCCAAATACAGATTCATCAGCTGTATCCCACGCAGGGTCTCCCAGGCTCCTGCACATATGCTCCCGCATATTAAATGAAGGCTTCAGCCTGGTTTAGGTCCACCTGTCCCTGCCCACCCCTACCGTCCACACCGTCCACCCCTCCTCTAGAAGCCAGTCTGGGTTTTTGTGTTGCCCTCGGTTTGACAGCTGACCCCCTCTCCCCTCACACGCAGTACACCCCTCCTCCCTGGACGCCGGACCAGAGGACTCCGCCTGTCAATCAGGTGACTCTGCCTTTAGAGGGAATAAGAGTGGATGTTGGGGACATTCCGTTTAAAGCGGTGCAAAATGCTTGTCGTAGAAACATGTACAGTTTGCAGGAGAAACATTTTGTGTACCCTTTTTTTTTTTTTTGTTCTGTGCATTTTGGTCCCCCAAGTTGTCCTCAACCTGCAATATTCATGCGTACCACTAGATGGCGTTGTCTGGCCTGTGTTGACATCCTGAAGAAGAGACTACATGAATCAACAATGAATTCCTATGTTTCCCCAACTGCACAAAGTTGATTTTGTGTACTTAAGACTCGTGACACATGCAGTGCTGTTTTTAGGAGCTTGTTTGTGGCAGCTGTTCAAAGCCTTTGAAGCATATCTGTGGGTTGGTCTCACCACGCTTGTTTTGTAATGTTATTCCCTGTTTCCAGAACTTTGTGGACTGTGGAGTCCAGACTATGCTGACTGTGCTGTAATCTACAGCCGCTGAGCCCCCCCGCCAGGTAACACACCACCACTGCAAATTGCTGCTTTTTTTTTTTTTTTTTAAGGTTAGCTGTCTCTCAGCTACCATCCTCCTCCTTCATGGACATCATTAGCCCACTCTTTTTCTGTCCTCAGCATCCCCTCTTTGTCAATCTTCACTATAGTTGCTTTACCACAAAGCAAATATCCAGCATGTAGTTGTTAGTTTTGATATAACACTGTTAAAGTGACTGTAATTGAGAAAGCAGTCGACAGTTATTTTCTTGTAATATGATTTTCTTTCCTCTTGTTTTCCTCTGCCTCGACTACAGCGAGTCAAAATGCCGACAAGATGACATCTTAAAGTTCCGGACGTCTGGAAGCGACCCAGCTCTTCGAGCTTTTCTGTTTTGTTTTGGGTTTTTTTTCCCATAATGCCTTCGCCGCTCCTCGCTCGCCTCACTTTTTGAGAGCCATTTTAACACCAGACTGCATGAGCTTTCCACTTTAACTGTACCAATTTGATCCCGGCCACTTTGACCACCACTGGTAGGGTCGACCTGTTTGTACGCTGCTTTTAACCCACATGGATCACAGTGACAGTCGCACAGGAAGAGCAGAGCACCCTCACCGTACCCAGCTGATACATGGGATCACAACCTTCCTTCCTTCCTTCTTTGTTTTTCTTTGTGAATTATCCCAAACAAAAGATGGAAAGACTTTTATGCTCACTTTTTTGCGCTTATTTATATTTTTATTTAATTTTGAAATTATTTTAAATGTTTGTTTGGTTTGGGTTTTTTCTTTCTTTCTGTCTTTTAGCCTCTGCAAGGGCTCTCTGTGCCTAAAACGTTTGTATATATGTATATTGTAACAATGTCTTGGCTGCAATCTGGTTGTTTCAGCATCGGAGTATTCCTCTTTAACTCCAGTTCAGGTCTAATGCTTCTCCGATTAAGACTCTTCATTAACTTGTCGACTACAGCATTAGGGGGCACTTGGTCATTCTATTAATTTCAAGCACTCAAAAGTTAATTTCGTGCTCTATTTTATTTCGTCGGGTGTCCTCAAATGAAAGGCAGTTTTGTCACAGCGTAGCGCCTCGTCAGCATCGCTCCTTTGCTTACCTCGGTTATGATGTTCGAGGGGTTCAATGAAAAATCACAGCATCGATTCTATTTACCATTACTTGGTAATCAACTGCTATTTGGGAGGAGAGAGAGGGAGAATAAAAAAAGGTGGAAAATGAAGGACTTGATTTCAAGCGAGGTGCTGTGTCACATGGGGGAAGCATTCACTGTTTGCGGTTCACACCTTTTGTTTCGACGGTTTGGGGTTTTAATGTTAGTTGCTGGTGATCTTACACAAAGCATTTTACAGACTTGTCGTGAGTGAGCAATGTTTTGTTTTTCTTTTCAGCAAGTGCACTGACTATGTCTTAAGTTTAATTGTAAGAGCAGCTTTGTATGATTGAATATGCACATTGGTGTATGCTGCACATCACTGATTTTTTTATTTATTTATTTTTTTGACCCAGTTCTGTGAGGTTGCATACGGAGATCGACCTGGACGTCTGCTTGCATGCAGGTGTGATTGTGTTTCTAGAATTGTTTTGTTCAGAGAGCCTGGCCACTGTTAGGGTTTAGTTATTGTTCACATTTTGTAGGGTTTTGATATCTTTGTTAAAAAAAAAAAAAAAGAAATAAAAGTTGAATTGTTATGATTCCAAGCTTGTGACGATTTTTGCATCCCTATGTATGCAAGTGTGTTTTTGTAGGAATGTAAAATGTAATTTCCTACTTTAGAAGTGATGATCTGCGTGGAGCTGCAGACAGAAGCGGCTGCAAACAGACTCCATGAACCTGTCAGTGGCGGCTGGTTTTCAGTCAGGGTTGGATTGCCTTGTCTTCCCTGGCAACAAGCCCATCATCTCTTGGTCACAGAGCGTTTTGTTTTTGTCACAGTCTGGTGGTGTGACTGGGGCTCCCCAGGGTGCCCCATCCAAGCCCTTGACCACCCACCGACCCCACCCACCTACCCCCCCTAAGTCAGACGTTTCTGAATTATGGATTAGTCTGGATAGCTTCTTATGAAATATGAATTTTCCAAAGGAGCCCCGTGAAAGACACGAACACCCTACAACCCTCTGATAGTAAACCCAAATCTGTGGGTGTGACTTAAATCTGCTGGGCCAAAAAAACATCTGGAAACAAGTGTAAGTTGCTTCTCTCCATATTTTTTTCCCCTCATGCATGAGTGCGTCTCCACTTGTTTACCCGGGTATCACAAGAGTAGTTTAGTCATTTTTAAGTCTCTATTGGGGTGCATCTTATTCTCCAAAGTGTTGATCTAACCCAGAGCAGCGAGTGAGGGAACAACAGGGAGGAGAGAGGGTGAGATAAACCGCCCTCTCTTCCCCCCCCTCCTCTCCTCCTCACACGCGCTGCTGAGAGACGCGGAGGTAGACGGAGTGTTTATCGTGAGCTTTCGGTCAGAGGTCTAAATGACGGATTCATGTGTTCATCTCATTGGATCGCATCTGTCAGAGCCTCTGTATGTCTCTTTCCAGCAGCCGTGACGGGGACAGACAGTAGAGAGAGAAGAGGAGGAGGGACGCGCGTCGACTGACTCAAGGAAAGCTTTCAGTCCAGATTCCACTTTTACGCACAACCGGGAACGACTTGATTGGTGAGTTCAACTCTTTCTGGCTGTTTTTCTTGAAATTTTCCGCAACAAAACGACACATCAGCTCATTAACAGCTTGTTGATATTTGGATAATTCCTGCCTAAATTGATGAAATGGCCTCACTTCTTGCGCCATGTGACTTTTCCGCCTGAAAAAATGTTGCAGCTTTGAAAACAACTTTATTGGAGAGAAATGCCTTCTTAAATTTCCCACGAGGAGTCTGTGGGGGAGCTTTGCGCAGTCAAACGCCGGCGACAAAGAGAAATCTCCTCAGTTTAGACATTCAGACAGTCGTTTTTGATTTGTGTGATGATGTGTGCCATTTGTATTGGTGGCGGAACGAAATGAATAAGCCCCTCTGCTCACTGTCACAGGTTGAAGTGAACTCAAGATATGCTTGACGGAGTAAATGTGCAGAGCGCAGATGGAGGCAGGAGGAGGAGGGTGTGTGTGTGGTTGTGTGTGTGTGTGCCACAACGAGAAAGATCTGGTGCGTAAGCGACCTGTCATGTATCATTTCCCGTTCACTAAACTACCGCCGTTACCGGGCAGCAGCCAGCAGCCACGTGTTGGGTTGAGCGTGAGGGTTGTGAGCTTGAACGCACCAAACAGGAGGGGAGAAAAAAAAAAAGGGAAACCAGAAACATGTAATTTCAAGCAAGGCTGCACCCACAAAATGCATTGAGCATCAATTAGTTACATGTCTATGTATGGCTGCGCACTGTATAGCTGGAAATCTATTTGGAGGCGTTTGGAGAGGGGGGAAAAAAAAAAAAAAAAGCGCGCATTAGTGCTGAATGACAACCAGTTTATCATAGCTGCTGCGCAAACAATAGGCTTCCACTATATAAGTTGTTCCTTTTAGAAATCGGGTCTAATATGTTAAATGATGGATCCAGGAGCCCACCTCAGGGCTTGGTGAATTGATGCTCCAGTCCGAGAAAGCCTTCTTTTGTTCATAAACTGTTCTTTTTTAGGGAGGAAAATAGGCTGTGCAAGGAGCTGTGTGACAGACCAATACATCAGTGTCATAATTTGTTTTTATCCTCCCCATGCAGCCTCATTAAAACACTGTTTGAGGTGACTACTTTGTTGCTTGGGGGAATCACACCTCCCTCCAGGCAACTTGACATGCTCCCACTCAGCTCTCCATCTCCCTCCGCTCTCTCTTCCCATTCCCTCCTCCTTCTGTCTTTCTTCCTCGTTCTGTTCCAGCTTTCCATCTTTTCCCTGCATCGCCAGCGTCCCCTTTTCTTGGAGCTTCAACCCTCAGTGGGAGGGAAGCCCACTCCCCAAGACTCAGTCTGTCACCTCCGATTTTGAAATTCATTGAAATACTGTAGTGTGTACACACCAGATGCTAAAACGAGCGGTACAGTTTTCATTGTCGTACCTTAAATTTTGGTGCTTTACAACCACACAACTATAAAAAAGTGACTTAATTTAGAGTCACGCACTGTTTACAGGCCAAGAAGAAAAAAACTTGCATACACAGCAGGTAGTTATGATGCCATCGGCTCACAAGCAATGCAAATTATGGCCTCCAAATACGTCCATAAAGGCATCTGGAAGGCTGCAGCGACAGTTTTAGGTGGTGATTCTCGCTATAAATCAGTTTAGTGCATCAGATACACAAATGAACATAACATCTATAATGCATGCAGCAAAAGCCAAGTAAAAACTCTGCTCTTACCTCAGAGTGATGCAAAAACTTCTAATATGTTCCTGGAATAGCCCTTCGGTTGAGGAATCAATATGGGAATGATTAAATAATTAAAGACAAATTAAAGCACTTCAGACAAGCGAGTGATAATACAGAAGCCCTAATTGCCTTCACCTGCTTAAAGTTTTCATCTCACTTTTTGCAGAGCCTCCAAATGTTGGTGCTGATTTAGGAGACAAAGCTGTTGAGACATAAAGTGTTGCGCAAAAGGCACCAAAAGGTAAAGTGAGGATTCTTTTGAAAACAATGCTTCACAAAAAGCACAGGAAACTGGAAAAAACAACAACCTCAAATCAGTCTTTGATGTGACCACCCTTTCCCTTCAGAACATCACCAACTCCCCAAAGTGCGCTAATGCATCCTGGAGAATCACTTCTTCACACAGTCCCAGACGCACCCGGTGACGTTGAGATCAGGATGCTGGTGTCAAATCCTTTATGTTTCTTCTTGTTGCTGAAGAGACGGTTCTAACTGCTGCATGTCACAGAATGACTTTGAGACAACCAGATGAATCCCTGATTCTATTGCATGATAGATAAGAATCCAAACACCATAAGCACCTACAACTGTGATTATGAAATACGAGCAGAGTGACATTTCCCATGCTGAGCCACTGATTGTTGGGATGCTTCACAGTGCGTTATCACACCTAAGCTCTGACCCCAGAAGACACTGACTGACTAGCAGATAGAAGTATTGTCCTGGGGCTAGAGCAGTCCTACTAAATCAGGCAGTATATTGTAGAATAGTTTGTCCATATTAGAGTACAGATGAGTTTACTTTTGAACTGTAAAATGTTCCCTCTCTGTACATACTGCATATTATATACACAGATAATTGAAAAAGTGATGTGAAATAATAATAATAGCTTTACAGAAAGTTAACAAAACTGTTATTTTTGGTTATTGCCTGTTGGTCTGCAGTCTTTGTGTCATCATCGATATAGGCTTTAAAATGAATTTTCGGCATTAAGCCAAAATCAAGCTGAAGTAGTTTTGACCAGTGATTGTGTACATTTGAGCAGCAGAAGAAGCTTGATGATTTCTGCAATAGCTGGGAAAAAATGTGAATATATACGAAGAGTTCATTTGCAAAAGCAGATAACTTGTGATAATATCAGTCAAACTGAAGTTGAGTAGATTTGACTCAGTAGAAATGACAAAAGTAGAGATAACTTAAATTTGATTGATATTGTTTCAAGTAGACGATGGAAAAGTGGGTTTTCTGAAGGTTTGTTGAAGATGGAGTTCTCTGTTTTTGCAAATACACCGATATCCCATTAGCAATCGGCCAAAATGAGTTTGTTGATAGAATTTTATCATTTTAGATATCGGCAAAAATTCTAAACTGTCCACCCCCGATTGGCTTATACATCCAAATCATTACATTTAAATACTGATTTTGGTTTTTAAAAAAATCCAGTCATTCAGCCACAATCAGGACATACCATAGCGCTGGTATGACAGATGATAGTATAATTAACTGATTGTGACTGTAACAACACCACTTGTATCTCAGTTTGTGTTGGCACTGAAATCACTGCTCAGAAGTAGCTTTTCAATACCCTCATTTTCAAATAACAGTAAATGCAGTGATAAAGTTGTCATAAACTCTAACAGTAACAGCCATTGCTACCTGTTAGCAAAGACTGTCATTGTTGGTTTTACAGTGCCATAGACAGTAGTTGTTCTTTAAACAATGGCTACGACAATAAAAAAAAAAATGTTCAGCCACAGAAGGAAAAATTAGAATTTTAACTTTTCTCCCTTGTAGACTCTCCCCCGCGGTTCTATCAATACTCGCTGTGAATTTTCCCAAGCATCTGTCCGTCTGCAGCTCTCCCTCTGCTGCAGATGAATATTGCTTCTTGGAAAGCGGGCGTCCCCCTCCCCACCCTCTGAGTGGCTCGGGAGGTAGCACAGCAGTGGCATAGCGCAGACGGATTATGCTCTCGCGTAAATCTGCTGTCATTTCAAAACTCTCCGTTACAAGAGATTCTCTAATGAGAAGCCCTCTGCTACTCCCTGTCTATCTCCCCTTTCTCTCTTTTTCATTCCTTTTATCCGTCTCTCTCTCTCGCTCCTGTCTCTCCCCGTTTAATGGATGTTTTTTGCTGTCAAGGCCTTTTTCTGCCTGTGTGTTTGTGCGACGGAAAGCGAGAGATTCTGTTTGAAGTCAACATGCAGAGAAAAAGGCCTCGCATGTAGCAAAAAAAAGGCCTCGAGTCTTCAACTCGGAGGAGCTTCTCTGGCACTACAACCTTGGGTTTTCATTTCACTGTTGTGTCCAATTACAGATATCTGTTTCTAAACCTGACAGACAGAGTTCATCTGTTAAAGCGAGGCCCGTGTTTTAAAACAGAACCGTCAGCTTACAATAAAAAGGATAATGAGATTTTGAATCAAACAGTGGAACAGTTGGCTAGTCGGGGACCGAGGCTCGAACCAATCACGCTTTATTTGAGAGCAACAAAACCAACTGCCACTAGCAAAATAGTAAGCGTATTATTCCAGACTGTTGTGATTTTTTTTAGCACTACATAATGCATTAGGAAGAGAGAGGCGTATGAATGAATGTGATTTGTTTAAAAATTTACAACATTTCCATTGGAACTGGGTGAAAATTGGATTAAAATACTCGAACGGGGAAGTTGAAAAGTGGATCCGAGGCGAGTCTCGGTGATAGAAGACTGCTGTCTGTGTACGTTATTCAAACTTTTATCTTCCTCCTCCCTGACCCTTCCATCTGCTCCCAAACCTAAATCCCTTTTCCCTAACCAGCCAGAGATGAAGCCCGCTAAACACACCCACATTAACCTGCCTTTGTGCCCTTCGCAGACAGACAGAGCGCATTAAAGCACAGCCCTGGAGGAAAAAATGTTTGGGAGGGGATCTACATCCTCTAACTTAGTCATAACCTGGGGCCCCACTTGGCTGTCTGTCTGTCTGTCTGGAGACACTGTAATAGTTTTATTGGACCTAACAGGCTCAGCAGGGGAGCAACTCTGCTTTGAAAACTCGTTGAGCCTCCAGACAGAAGGAGAGGATGGATGGATGGATGGATGGATGGATGGATGGATGGATGGATGGATGGATGGATGGATGGATGGCCAGCAGAGAGTATGGAAGAATGCAATGTAACATAATAATGTAAAGACAGGAAGGATCAGAGAGGATAGGAAACTGGAGAGAAGTTGAGAAAATAAAAAGTGACTGAGTTATCGCAGAAGTCAGAATTAACTGATGATAAGACAGGGAAGGTTAGGAAGTCTTGTAATCAGAGGGACACGAAAAGTGAGAATGAAGGATTTACGTTAGGACCAATTAAGGCTATTGTACCAATAGAATGTAGGGAGTGGTCCTAATCAAAGATGGTAGCAGAAAAAAGAAGAGTGACGTGAATCAGACAAGAAGAGAGTTTTGCAACAAAACCAGGGATGATGTTTGAAGGAGGACCAGACAGGTCAAGATGAGAGAAGAGGAGCAACCATCAGATAAGATCTACTCTGTGTTTCTCCTCCTCCTGAAGCATCAGCCATCTCCTCAGTTCAAACATTATGTTTTGAAAGAATATTGACTTTTAATTGCTTGTTCTTTGTGAAGTTTATAATAACCGAGTGTCTCAAGACGGATGAGCTATGCGGCAACGATGCTGCATTTCTGCAACTTTCTAACCTTTCGAAATGCACATAGCATGCAGTCGAAGCTGTAACACACACACGCACACACACACACACACACACACACACACACACACACACACACACACACACACACACACACACACCAGGCTTAATGTAGTCTGTTAGGATCGTTAGCCGAGTTAATGTCCGTGCACTTGGCCCAATGGGACTTACTGTGTCATTCGCCATGCTCCCCAAACAGATACAGAGATACAGATATAGACCTGCCTCTGGGGGAGACATATGCACACAAACACACACTCACACACAGACATGCAGATGTGCACCTCGCCTTGTGGCTCTTACAAGCCGTGGCAGACGGTAATATTAAGCGTGTCTGTGGTGATGGTTTCAGGGTACCGATGCTGTCACATCAGATTAGCTTGACGATTTTTGGCCACGCCCCTTTCCTCTTGTCGTGCACCCCTTCTCCCACTGTCCTCTTTTTTTTTTTTTTGTCATTCCTCTACTGTCTCAAACATCCCAGCTGCTTGTTTTTTTTTCTCCTTTATATGCAACCCAGATCTTTGGGTTTTAAATTGCCTGTTGAAATTCAGAAGAGGAGGATTTTAAAAAGAAATTTCACGCTCTATCCAAATTGTGTTTCCAATCACCTATTCTCGAGGGTATCCATTTGTCCTTACACAATCCGAAATAGTCTTAAAATAACAGCGATTTCTTTGTGCTTCAAGGCAAGCCTTGGATCAACATATAAATTGGTTAGCAGTACAACATGCTTAATATCTCGGCTCTCCTCTCCTCTTCCTGTCTCTCCAGTCTCGTGTCGCTCTGCTTGACAGGGCGGGAAATCAGTCTCATTTCTGCTTTAATTCATTCTGATCAAACATGTCGCTCTCAATCAGCCCTATTTGATTAGAAGATGCCCGTATCACAGCCCACCAAGCAGGTAATGGTTGACACTCTCATATTTCAGTGTTATTGCGGTGTGTCTGTGTGTGTGATTTGACTGTGACAGTCAGATGCACACGTTATTTCCCCAAAGCTCAAGCCTGCACCACGTGTACAGCAGCATTTAGGCTTGCGTGCGACTATCACACACTCTATTGGAAGTGCTAATGCATTCTGTATATTTAGAAACTCTATCAATTCCATGTCTCCCCCACAAGTCTTTGTTACCACCCTCCTCATTTTTTTTTTCTTTCCATCTCATATCTTTTTAAAAATGCTTCATAACGCCCTCTTCTCTTCTCTTGTCTTGTCTTCTCTTCTCTTCCCTCAGAGATATGGGGTGTAGGCTCCCAAAGTTGCGGAAAGCAGAAGAGAGGCGTAGCCCGGGCAACATCTACTCCACCCTGCGACGGCCTCAGGTGGAGACTAAAGTTGGAGTTTCCTACACCTACCACTTCCTGGATTTTCTTTTGGGGAAAGAAGGTATGAAGTACAGTCTTATGTCCAGACGAATCATCTTTGTATAAGTCTCCTCTGCATGTTCTCCTTAATATTTTACTGATCAGCATTTATGTGCAAAGTTATATCCTCCTTGTTCTTTTTGGGCTGTGCCTGTGAAACCCAGTGAGACTTGCACGTCATGTGACTTGACTGGACTTCGCCCACACACGCATACTTGAAATAGTCATGTGTTACTTGTTTCTTGATATTTCACCTCTCTATTAAAGAGACACAAAAAACAACGATCATGCAGCTATTTAAGTATTTTGACTGTTTGAATTTAAATATTGCCGGTGTTGGATGAAAAGCTTGGAGCGACAAGCTCGACATCATCAAATTTATTAGGTTTTAAAGCGTTACAGCTGCTCTGATGGATATTTTTTATATCCACTGTTGCAGGACAAAGTGACAATAACTAATGGTAAGTTAGTATGAATATGAGAGATAATTATCACACAATCTGTTTCGCATTTTAGCATCTTTTCATCCAAGTTATACGGCCCTCACATCGTTTTGTTACGATCTCTCATCAGTCTCTTCTCCAGTTGCAAATAAGCTCTGACAAACTTCCTACATGATACCTGCATCAAACAGATGTTAAAGTTAGCTGCTAGCCGATGAACATGTTGTGCATTTAGCAGCTAAATAATCTGATATTTCCCACTAGGGAGAGGGAGAGAGTTGAGACCAAAACTGAGCTAAAAGGACATTTGACTTCCATTTGCTGTATCAAAATTTGAAAATCATTATTTGTAAGTGTTATGTTTAGAGTCATGTGGCCAAAAGAACTGGTAAATGTAGTTTTATGCTTTTTTCTTTCTTTTTTTTTGTGTAACTTTCAGAAAGTTACCATCCATTTATCTTAGTCGTATTCTTTACTATTAGCTTTAACAAGAAACCCTTAAAGCTGGAGTAGGCAGATTTTTTTGTGGAGTCACAAATTCCAATATATTCTTTCAGGATGTTGTAATTAAAGTGGTCTGAAAGGAAACTAGAATCCTGCACCTCCTCTTAGCTCTGTTTTCAGGCTATAGGTAATCTAGCCAATCACATGTATTTTAATCCAGATCTAGTGAGATACTACAAAGAGCCACAAAGTGAGAATAGGATGTAGTGGTGGACTGGGTTAAGCAGATGACTTTAACTCAAATTAATGGAGTCTTGTTTGAAGCTGAAAATGAATGTTGACTTAACTATTTTGCATGTTTGAATCGTGTGCATTTACCTGTGCACATCTGTGGGATGGGATTAGGACAGGAGGAGGACTGTATTGTCAGATTCTGGCTGTTTTTGTTTTTACTTTTCTAGAATTCTGCCCACCACAGCTTTAAATGTGTCAACCCTCCATAGCTGATGGATTCATTTTTAGGACTGGAACTGAATGCTGCTCTGTGTTTTTGCTTCTGCAACGACAAAGCGATGATAATAAATGAGTGAGAGGGTAAAGGAGCGAAGTAGAAAGCAATCTGAGACACGGCTCAAATGAAGAGAACAAATCTTGGCCATGAAATGCAGCAGGCAAGCTTCATTCAGATCTGATTCACATTTGTCTCACTTCCAGTCTGGAGGAGGCTCCAAAGAATGTGTCTTCACATTTGGTCATTCCAAAGTAAATCTGAAGAATGCTGTTTCACTGAGCTGCTTGTTCTGTTTTTAAATGTGGCTGTTTGCTCAAGTTTTTCTGGTGAACTCGGCTTTGCTTCGTCATCCTGAACCCCGGCTGCAGTGTTTGTGTGTGTTCCGCTCATAAAATAGCCACAGATGCTATTCCAACTTTAACCAGTCAAATGAAATGTTTAGGTCAGCAACTCTGCAGGTTTTCATACTGTAAGTATCTCGAGGGTAGAGAGTGGCTTATAAGCTGAAGTTGTGTCTGTGTGCAGCTCCTGTTGCAGTCGGTTCAAAGACTTTCTCTAATTCTCGGCTATATTGTGCACACTGCTGCGATGCCCTCCAACTTCCCCCCCGCTGCTCCCCTCGCTACAATGACAACACACTAAAGCCGCTGTATGTTTTTCAGGATGTCGCCTTTGAAACTGTGCATGTGTTTTTGTTTGCGTCTGTTTACGAATACGAGAAATTGCGTGTCTGATAATGTGTGGGTGTGTGTTTGTGTGTGTGTGTGTGCGCTCGCTGCGTCTTGAGAAGGTTTGATGAGAATCCTCCAGAGGCATCGGCTTTCTAAAAATACTAATTCTGCCATTGTGTTGGTGTGGTCTGTGGGGAGATAGAAGGGAGGGACGGGAAAGAGGGGTGAGGAGGAGAAAACGGATAGTGTTGAAGCAGATATTTAAAAAAACAAAAAAACATCACCTCTTTTTTTTCCGATATGACTTAATGTTTCTACAAGCCAGCGCCGTGCTCGTCGTCACCTGACAAGCAAAAGCAGGTGCAAAGCGGCTCGCTGAAATCCTTTTTAGAGGACTTTCAAATGCAACACTGTAACAGACAGCAGGCACGCCGCCACAGCCAAGTGGCACTGCTCTGGTTGCCAGTCGGCTTCATTTTCAGCCAGCCCTGTTATGTTTGGCAAATGGGTTAGGCTGCAGCGTTGGCAACGAGGAAATCTGGCATCCCGAAATGGTGGCGGTGACCAAAGCAGACAATAGACATGAGGATTGCTTGTCTTTCTTGTTGCTAAAGGCAGTGGCAGATAAATTGTCTAATCACAGCACCGCACACATATAAGACGCTAGAAAGAGACCACACACGATCCGCGGCGGCTCGTTCTCGCTCACACAAAACACTTTATAGCACTTAGTCAACAGAGTTAGCGTTATCGTTGAACAGACAGGCAGGTCATTTATATGGTAAACTCACTGATGCCACCTGAGCTGCTTAAGATGGGTGGACTATTTTAGGATAAACACAGCTACTATGAATTGTGTGATTGTGAGTGGGTATATGCCGGCCTCTTTCCATCTCTCTCACTCTCCCTCTCTCCATTTGTGATAGAGAGACCAAGAGAAGTGAAGGATTCCTGGAGGATTATCTGATTGTTTGTGGAGATTGAGAGACCTCATTCCCAGCAAAGGGATTTATTTTTATTTGTGTGTGCGCGTCTCTCCGTGTGTGTGTGTGTGTTTGAGTGTGTGTATGTAGGAGGCAGATAGAGGAATCTGTATGTCAGCCCGTGACATTGAAGGAAACCCACGGTCAAATCCATGCTTTAATTCAATTTGGCTTCCATTAATATTATTATTTCCCTGCCAGCGTGACTTGATGACTCCTACACAGTAATGAAAAACAAATATCTTTTCCCGGTGCCCCTGTGAAGTATGTGAGACTACAAGGCTGTTTATTAGACTAAGTTGTTTTGTCAGGAAGCGCAGCTTAATGTTCAGAATGAAGAAGAGCTCAGCGTGATTTCGAAGTCGACCTTTGACCGAGCGAGCGATGACGCCCGCCAGAAACAACGTGGCTGACGATATAGTGTCTGCCTTTGTTTTGTGAGCTCTAACAGGGCTCGAGCTGCAAAATATGTCTGTGTGACTTACCCCAGCTGGCTCACGCTTGGGTCACAGCGACCCCGCGGTGAATCCACGGAGAACGAGGAGAAAATATGTTTCGACTTGTATCAGACATTTGCCCCGCGGTTCACACACGGACCGTTCCTTTGATTTGTAAGGGCCCACATCTCTTCACATGACCTGACACTAATGTCTCATTCCACTCAACTGTCTTATTACTCTCTAATCACCAATCTGCTGCACATTGACAGATCGTCCACCTTCGCGAAAAGGTACCATGATCTTCATTATGGCTGATGTAGCATCGATCGGTTACCCTGACATGTCAGCGTGAATGTGGAGTATGAAATCTAACAGCCAGGTGTGACATTTTAACCCAGCCTCCTTTGTGTCGAAGCTGCGCTCGGATAATGAGCAGAAGACGCGGCGAGAGTGGAAAACAGGAGGAAAAAAAAAAAAAAAGAGCTGGAGTGGAGAGAGGGTGGTGGAAAAAAAAAAAGAAGTGATATAGAAGAAGAGAGGCAGAATAAAGTCAGGGAGGTGTAGCAGAGAACAGAGAGGGTGAGAGAATGAACAGCACATTAAAAACCGGTGAATGGTAGTCGGGTCTGGAGAGGGAACAAGCGTCTCGAGAGGAGAAGCCGAGAGAGAGAGAAAAAAGAGAGTTAGAGGTGTGAGGAATGAGCGAGCGGGAGTTAGGACTCTGCGGATGTGTGAGGAAGTAAGTTAGGTGTGATGCTGTGTGACTAACGCTGGGCTCAGGAGCAGACAGTGAGAAGCTGAACTCTGCTGATGACTTTCTGCCGCCCTGCAGAGACGGAGACCCACTCGGCTCATTAAAACTTACAACATGTGTCTAATGCTCAGCTCTGTGTGTGTGTGTCTCCGTGTGTGTGTGTGTGTGTGGCTGTTTGCAGCGCTTTCGTATACCTGTGGGTGTGTTTATTTTGCCCAGAGGTATGCGCACGGGTTTATGCAGCAGTTGTGTACGTGATCCACACCGAAATGTTATTCTGGATACCTCCTCTGTTGACAAAGTGTGATGCACTCCTTCGACGTGTAGCACAAATCCATCAGCCTGACACACTTTTCAAGGTTGGGCACGTCGACATTTTTTATGACGGGTTGTTGATCCGACGCTTCAAATCTTTTTTTTTTTTCTGGAATTGCTTTTTTTTTTTTTCACGCGGTTTCAGTCTCATTGGCAAAAAGCCTTGAGAGAATGCCAACAAAGATGGCAAGAGAGTTGCTGTGTGTCAAAAGTGAGCCAGACTGGAATTCACAGCATCACAAGTACATGGGTACTGTATGTGCCTTAAGCGCCACACTGTGTTCTCACCACAGCAAACCTTTTTTTTTTTTTTCTCCTGCTTGTACTTGTCAGCCATGTTTTTGTGAACCCGCCGCTCTTTTTCTGAGACATTTCTTCAAAAAAAAAGTGAGGAGATCAGACTCTCCTTTGACAAAGCTCAGACACTGACCAACTACTGACATTACTTGCGGTTACATTCCCTAAACAGCGGGAAGCTCCTGGCTCCAGGAAGTTGATTATTTTATAGTCACTGTTTTGGCACATATCCTCGCCTAAAACCTCTGCAAGTCATTAGAAGGCTATTTAAATAAACGTGAACCTCCAGCGAGCAGAGGGATAAGCCTTGAGGGTGGCTGTAAGTAGTAATCCCCATGCATCACCTAGCAGGCTTAGTGCAAACTCTTTCTTTCTCATGCGTGCATACTCAGACAAACGCGGGGGGAAAAAGATGGCTCGGGCACACTCGCTGAGATACTGTGGCACCACACAAAATGTGCGTAGAAATTGAGAGATTTGTACAAGGAATTAATTCTTTTCAAGCTGCTATAGGAAAGGGGGATGACTCTCACTCTCCACTTGTGAAATCCAGGGTCAAAAAGTGAGGCGTCGCTCCCGACACACAGAGCGGCTGTGATGTGGTCAAAGCTGCGGGTTGAGACAAAAATAGCAGAGAGGGGATCAACAGCTGAACAGCCGCTGTACCCTAGGACGCGTCCCCGTCTTTATACAAGCACTCCATCCTCTAAAACACATACACCCTTTTGCACTTTTACCCCTCCTAATGCTACCTCCATGCCCTCCCTAGTTGGCACTATCAAACTCCAGCCAGCTTTCCCGCCCTGAGCCTGTTCCCATGCTCCCATTCCGGGGCCGAATTGCAGCCTCCCTTTTTTTTTTTTAAATCCCACAGTGGCAGACAGTATAAATGAAGTCGCTTCTCAGCCTAAAGCGCTGCATAACACCCTAATAACTTTCCGTGTGCCTCTGCCTGAATTAGCTGCGATGCCTCGCCCGCGTCTTGTTCGGTGGGTGAGTGCCAGCCGTGCAGAGCTAATGACGGCTAATGACTGTTTACGGTGACAGGATCGTTGTTATCCCCCCCCCTCCCCAACCCTCCTCTCGCCTCCTACCACAGACTCCAGCTGTTATTATTATTATCACTGTACTGCTTTTGATAAGTCCCCACAGACACCCGTTTAAGTGTTTGCTTGATGAAAGGCTCTCGTGGTTCCAAGCGGCGATGCCAAGATGATGGTGATGGTTGGATTTTTCTTGCGGGAGTCCTCTCCATTGTTTAACCGAGGATGGTTTAGTCAGTTGTGCGCTCATGTGCTCGTATCCTTAACATACTTTCCAGCCTTCTCATGCATGTGTATGTGTGAACACGCCAGATGATGGAGAACAAATTGAAAATGAGATGGCTTGCACATTTCTTTTTTTTTTTTTTTCCCTTCCTTCCTTGTGTGAGGATGTGTGTGTGTTCTGTGTGTCTAGTTAATTTATTCAGGTTATTTTCTCTTCTCCAGACCCATGCAAATGAGATTGAATGGGAAAGGATGACAAGCATTCAGGCACAAACAGACAGCCTCATCTCTCTCTTTCTCTGCTCTCTCTCTCCTTCCACCAACACTGCTAACTGCCTCGCTCTCCCTGTCTCCCTTTTTTTTTCTTCTTTACTTCTCGTCTCTTTTTTCCAATCCACCTGGCAGAAACGCACAGCCATACGTACACGCTCCCCTCAAAAAGCCCGCGAACACACAGAGAGCCTCAGTACAATGCACAGAACCTCGAGAGGGTCCTCCTCGCAAAACATTGTGCTCTCCCAGGTGGATTTGCCGTGACAGTTTGCCTCCAAACGATAAGCTCACCATTTACACTGAAGTAAACTGGTTTTTCTTCCCATTGTGTTTGGTAATAAGGGAGCCGGCTCTGTGTTACCGATTGCGGCTAATTCCAACACGCTTAAACAAGCAGCATGATAACATTGTCTTTCAAACCTTTTGATGTTTGTGTGGGCATTTTTACTCAGCTGTGCGGCTATTTGTTTAGCTGAAAATGCGTTTAACTAAAAAATGGATGGGTGTATATTGAAAAGAGCACTTTGTATAACAGCGTATCCATCTCTGCAACTGTGTGTTTTCCCCAAAAAAAACAGACTGTGCTGGTGACGAGAGAGGCTAATAGTTCTGGTGTAATTAGTTTCCGATTTAGCGTGAAGATGCCATGTGTTGTATTTCAGTGGGAATTATCATAATGAAACATGCTCTGTCTTTGTTCCCTCACACCCTTTGTCCCTTTTTCTCTTTCCCCCTCTTTTTTTTTTTTTTCTCCCCTCCCTCCCTCCTCCTCTTTGTTCCAGTTTTTATCCATTTCTAAATATCTCTCGGCTACCTTCCCTGCCTCTTTTTTCAACCTGCTGCATCCTTGTCGTGACCATATTTCCCATTACCCCTTCCTGTCTAACCTTGTTTTTTCTCCCCTCCCCTCCCCACCCCGTTCTCTTCCCTCCAGAGGTGCCGGTGTCATCTGTGCTTTGTCTGTCCTCGGTCAGAGAGCTGCCGGTTCAGGTCAGGGAGCTCTACGCGCAGGGTTTCGTCCTGGTCGCCGTCCACCCCTTTGTCCACCCCTGCGGCCCTCGCCACGCGCACATCCAGCGCCAGCTCCACCGGGCCGTGCTGGTCCGAGAGACGCCGAGGTACGCAAATTAAACACACCCTGCAGCCTCAGCATCACTTCCAGTGAAGAAAATGGTAAACCTTAAAGATCTTCATTGTGGGCTGATTAACAAGATAATTAATTTGCAGCCAGATTGAGCCAGCAGTTAGAAGGTGTCACCTTATGTGACTTCATTGTTTTGATGTGGAGCCAATTGAGGCTCATTATCTCAAGCGTCCTCACCTCGTTTTCCTCGTGTAAAATTAGCTGCGGATGAGTCAGCCCCTAAAAATGGCCAACTTCAGCTCACTATCCCAATTCTTTCACTCTTGAATATACATGATGTTATACTGTACTGTTCCAAAATGCATAGCTGTCATATGTAGGGTCCTACTTAACTATGGAAAACAATGGAAAATGATCTCAGTAATTTCCATGTCTAAGTATGGAAAAAAGGATGGAGAATATAGAAAATGCCAGGGTTTCCAGACTATTGTCCGTACTCTGTTTTCTAAAATACAAAATTCAAATTTTAAAAAAATAAATGGATCATGTAAGCAGAGTGCTTTGGTGTTTGGAGAAGGCACACCAATCTGCAGCCAAATTAGTTGGAAAGAATATGTGGCACTATCTTTGAACTGCATATAGACACAGCATCACAAATAACTGAATATTGTCTGAGCATTAATGAGTTGTGCAGGGACGTAGGTATCGGAAAAGTAAACTGACCATCTTTTCTGTCTGTTCGTCCTTGTTTCCATGGACACAGTGAACAAACAAGCCTGCACAGAAGCTATGAGAATTAAATTGTTTAACTTTTTAGAACCAATTGGTTGATAAGTTCTGTTTATATTAATTGATTTGTAAGAGCTACAGTGCCTAGAGCTACAATGTCCTGGCAATTATTTGACAACATAATAGCAGACGTAATCAGAATGAAACACACAAGTTCACAGTTTGATATTAAAACTATTTATTTGCTGAATAAACATCTAGTTTTTTGTACTCAGATGTACAAAAACTAATGACTACTGAGAGGTCTGAGGCAGAATAAGCATGGAAAATGCATAGCAGCCTTGAACCCAGTTCTTCTTAACGCTCTTCTTCTGGTAACACTAAAAACCACAAAAGTCTTCAGGCATGCGTGCAACCTGAGCTTATTCTTGGAATTCATTATGGAGTTAATGACCAATCTAACTCCAATACAAACCAGATACATCCATGCAGAGACCTCCTAAGAATGCTGAACATTCATGATTATTCATCATCCTTTATACCTTCCTGTTGGTGGACTCATTTGTAGCTCTGCTGCATTTAGAGTTTGGAATCATGTAAATTTTTTCTCTCTGCTTGAGGTCTTAAGATATGTATCAGTTTTTTCCATAATTAAATTCCAAGAATACATCAATAATCAGTTAGTCCTGTGTTGAGGGATCTATTTTTTTCCCACTTATGCATACTAGCTTTTTAGCCACGCTAGCACCATGGCGCCATGGTTGACAATGAAGATCTGTTGGTTTGTCAGATGACAGTATTGCAGAGATTTGTTGATCGCAAAATTTGAATATCAATATATAGCATCACCAGCGGAATCAAGCAATCCTCTTATTTAGTGAAATATCCTAAAATCTAAATGATTCATTGGCATAAAATCTTATATCCATGGTTCAGAAAGTCATGAAATTCTCACAGAGATGCTAGTTTGGCTGTAGACCATTAGCCTTCTTTATTAGCTATTAACTGCATCTAAACCAAAACTTGTCTGATTGATATTTTTTTCAAATGAAAATACAATTGCAGCTTGGATCAGAGATGCAAATTACACTGTTCCTTTGAAATATATGAAGTAAAGTAAGTGACAAAATAGGTGAAACGCAGTTCATAGGGATCTTTCATCCTGCTATACATTGTATTCTGGTACTTTATATACCATTCTCTAAAACACTATTATTATCACACTCTGTCCAACGTGTCCGACATAATCTTACTGGAACCTTATCACAGTTTGAACAAAGGAAGTGTCACATTTAGACAGAACCCCCGTGGATTAATCCTGCTTCTGTTCATTCAGACAGCTATAGATGGTTATATATGTAACCTTCAATTTGCCGTCACTTACATTTCAATTAAAGGAATTACTTTGCTTAGCTGACAGTTTTTAGACGTTCTTCTTTGTTCTTTTTATTGTGAATTCAAGGAATAGTGTGTTGTATATACACACGCACACACTTTAGTGCACAGGCAGGTGCCAGGCTGCTCCTTTGATGCCCCTCCTGCCAAGTGGTCCTGCTGCTTCCTGGCACCTGTCACCGTGGAGACGGCTGATTGCATCATCAGCGCTCGCCAGAGGGGAACGGTTCGCTGAAAGAGAGAAACCATCTCTCCATCCTTTCATCTTCTTTCTTCAGTGATGACCGTTCCCCCCCCCCTCTCTTTTGTCCTCGTCACCCCCCCCTTCGTCCCCTTTACTCTGCCTTTTATCTCCACATCACCGCCATCCCCTTTCATCAAAAACCCCCCAAAAAAATGAAAGAAAAGAAAATATCACAGATCTACTGTTTCAAATCTAGCTGAGAATGTCACTCACGCCTGAGAGCACAAGATATTACCACGGCCTTCCCACTGACCTCAATCCAAATCTGAAGAGGCGTATCTGAATACTCCTTTTATGATGGAGTCTTGCAGTGGGAGCAGAAGGAAATTCAGTCCCTTTTTTCTGTCTAATAAGTCTTTTGTGGTTATGATGAGTGTGTGCTCTCCTTAAATGGAAAATTCACCCTGGTTCAGAATTGACATTATGTTTCTGCTGTGATCATTCTGGGTCAACGACTGCCTGTGAACATGAGCTCGTCTGCCAGAATCTATAGACTCAAAGCTTCCTTTGGACTGTCACGAGGTGATATAACTGCTCTGGCTATAATGGGTCATGTTATTACAGCGGCAGCACATTTGACATCTTCTGGCTCACAAGAGCAGAAATGGCTTGAACTAAATGACATATGATTGATGCTTTATGTGGAATATCTGTGTCAATTCTTTCATTTCTCACCTTTATAGCTCAGAGAAAAGCCAGCTGAGATGGGCGAGGAATCGCCTGGAGACGGATGTGTGCGTGGCAGGTCACCAGGCCGCCGACCCAGAGGTGATCCAGAGTTATGTCAAGAGGGTGAGTTCAAGGGGGCGTAGTGATGGCAAAAGGTTGATTTGGTTTCTCGTTATAACATTCATTTCACTTCATGTGTTTGTCTTAAAATAGTAATTTCTGAAGGTTGGGATAAAAATAATCATCTTTGTTGTGTCTTACAAACAATCTGGTCTGTATCCTATAAATGGCATTTTCGTAAGAGTGTAATTTGTATGACTTTGCGAAAAGGATCTTAGTGATGAGGCATCTATGCAGAGTGGAGGGCGACAGTTAGTTGAAGGAAAGGCCTTGGAGCGATAACGCACAAAAGGTGCAGAATCCACCTCACCCTTCTCCACCGTCGCCATACTTGTTGCACTGTGTGTTTCTGTGCGTGTGTTTTGTGCTGCCGCAACTCCGCTGTGACAGTGACGGAAACATTACGGCGCTGAAATAGCTACAGGCGACCGCTTATAATTGTCTGTCTCTACCATATGGTAACCCTGCCCTCCGGATCTGACAACGCAGAGCTTCTCAAATTCAAATGCCGCAAATTTGATCAGAGCTTTTCCATTTCAAAAATATTGCAAATTTACTCGATTGAAAGGTTTTTAACAATTCATGGTGAGCAAGAAGCAAGCCCAGTTGTAATATGTTAGACCCAAGTGGGCTGAAGGAGAGAAGGAGGGAAGAAACCAGCAAAAACATTCCCACCAGTTGCATTTCTTGTGACACTGCTCGCCATCCTGTAAATTGGAAACCAAAGGAGGCGCGATATAATGAATGGAAGCTTACAGTAGTTACAGTAAGCTGTAGCAAGAGTTAACCCGAAGACAGCCTGCCATTTATCAGCTGTTAAACTCACCTTTAGCCCCTCTGCTCATGAATTCGCCAACAGTCCAACATTGGGAAATGAAAATGTGCTCTATTGAATAGATTTGCATCTGAACACCCAGAGAGCACAAAGGAAAACCTGATTGGATGGAAATGCACATCACTGAGTATAATGTGATAGGCTTCGGCAGCGTGACATGAATAACCAATCAGATCACAAGCTGCCAGAGAGAGTTCGAGATAAGAACCCAGGAGCTGCATCGAGCAGACAGAGTGACAGGAGATGGCGTGTGTGTGTGTGAGTGTTCAGTTTTGAAATTCTATACTTTTGCTTTCCCAGCACTCGCTCCCCCTACCCACTCTGTCTCCGGACATACTCATCAGATAAAAACCACGCCAGTGTGTGTAAATTGTGTGAGTTTGTTGGTAATAGAGAGACTGTTTTTAAAAAATGTGATGTACGGATGAGTGAAGTGTCAAAAGTAGTGGGTAATAGGGGAAGATGTGTCTCATTATTGTTCGGTGGTAGTTTGCAATCTGATTTCTCTCCCGTCGAGCCTGTCTAAAACTGTCAGCCCAAATATCAACTGACAATTAACCACCAGAGCTCCATGGGAGGGAGCAGCACAGACACACACAGACCGCCGCACACATGTACACACACGGATGCGTTGAGATAATGAGGTCCTTTTGTCATTTGAATATTTGATCTTTGCAGATGATTAGGTAGGTTGTTATTCTGCCGAATATCTACCCTGCGTATGTCAGCCTTTGTTTGTGTGTAAATGAGGCTTTGTTTGTCTGACTATAGAAGAAGAGATAGTGCAAATTTATTTGTGCTGCTGTGAAAGAAGGCCTTTATATTTATGTGCCACTCAATTTTATTCTAATAGAGTTTACGGGGTGTGAGCAGATGATAACATTGTGTGTCTGTGTGTATGTGTGTGTGTTCCACCTACAGATCCAGGATGTAGCAGAGCAAGGAGTGATGTTTGTGGGTTTTCTCCAGCAGCCAGGTGGAGGACCCTGCTTCTTAGGGCAATGGGATCCCGAGGAGCTGTCGTCCCTGCATTCAAGCCCTTCACCGATACATCGACACCCTTTCAGCATCAACACCAGCCCAACAGATCCCACAGAGCCGTATCAAAACGGTGTAGAACCTGATCGTTGCCCCTCCGAACCTCAAGAGTTAGATCGTGCTGAATGTAACCGCAACACTTTGGAAACCGGAGAACCCGACTTCAGCCCTCTGAAACCCGCCCACAGTTTAGAACACAACACAGAACAGACTACTGAACAAACTCTAACCTCGCAGATTGGCCTAAAAGACTCAACAAACAAACCTCAGAATCACATCAGACTTAGTGCAGAAGTGGTTCAACACCCAGCAGACGTCCAGGAGAGCCAGATGAGTTCGCCCCTTCAAGAAACTGCAAGTCCAATAAGGCAGGAGGAGTGTAGTCCACCAGACACTAAACGAAACTTCAGTGGATGCACAGAGAATAACTTTAACCTTTCCAACCAGAGAGAAACCCAAAGTTCAAGCTCAGAGAGCTGGCTCAGCTCCCCAGAACTGGATCGTAACCACGATAGAAAGTCCAGCTCTACTCGTGCAGATGGGCGAAGCAGAGCAACAACGCACAACAACAACCATATCAGGCTGAACTGTTCAGAGAAAGATAAAGGGGCGACTTCACCACCAACGCAGGCGAGTAAGTAAGCAGGGTGCTGTTTATTTCTCACAGCAGGTTTACAAATGATCTGCATGGTTCTCTTCTCATTTGCCAACTTTCCTGTTTGTTTGTGTGTCTGTAGGGATGCAGCTCTTTGCTCTGTACAACCACACAGAGGAGCTGAACACCTCTCTGAGGTTCTATTCACTCAGGGTGCCACTGCGAGTACAAAAGGACGCAGGACTAATCACAGAAGTCGACGCTCACTGGCTTGACCACATGACTCAGCATTTCACGAGTGGAGCGCGCCTCATCGATGGGTTTTTCCACCTTGTCAGTGATAACGGTATGCTCTGTAGCCACAGCAATGTGTTATTGTATTACATTGTGTTGTCATGTATTATAGGTGATTATAATTTTGGAGCCACTTACCCCCTACTGTCATTCAAAGAAAACAGTTAGAGCATGCAAAATAAACAAGAGGAGATTGATGTACATACATGAATGAATGCAACTTAATCTAGGCAGTACACAGCCGCACCAGAAGCTGCCACAGCAAATACAATACTTGCATCCTCACAGAATAGCTCCGAATAGAGTATTATTGGGTTTTGTGACCACAGATTGTATAAAAAAAGACAGATATAGATTTCATTTCTGAAAAGTAAAGCTGAATGAATGAATGAAATGACTTAAACCTGCATTCTTTGTAATGGCCAGCAGGGGGCGAGTCCTCTGGTATCAAAGAGAAGTCAGACTGTGTAGAAATCTAAGAGAAATTGACTCTAATCTCCTTTGATTTGTTTACTAAATTTTCCTAATGTGGTTTTGGTCTTAATCACTACTTTCAAGTCTCAGTCAGTACTGCATGAGGTTCATTTTAGAAAATTGTCATCCCATTTAGAGTAAAATAGACCGTAAAGCTGGATATGTTTTAGGGCGGAGCTACCTTGATTGATTTTGCTATTGCATGGGCATATGGGTGTCCTCAAGTTCTCATTCACATCCAGTCATTGCTCATCAAAAGGTCAAGATGGGGACATCCATATTCCAAATTTGAGCTTTTAAAATGGTCGTCCACAAACCTGTGGGTGACGTCATGGTGACTACAGTCGGTGTGCGATGCACCTAATATGATCGCTCCCAATCTTTTCTAACTCCTGTAAATTATGGTTTGCACCTAAAGGAGTGTCAAAGTTGACAATGAATTCTGTGTGAAAGCACAGTTCATATTCGTTTACCTTCCGGCAGTAAATCCACAGGTGGTGGCAATTCCATTTAAATGCACTCACTTCCAGTTCTTTTAAAGTATATGCTTAAATTAACCCTTCATAAGGTTGTTATAACCCCTTATAAGGTTATTATAACTAATGTTTCAGCAGTTAACAGTTGCCTGGTTGAACATCAAGTAGATCCAAAGCAAACAACAATCATTTATCTAGTTTCTGTCCACCTGGCAAATGTAAGTCTGCTCCTTTTAGCTCTGCTTTGGTCTCCACCAATACCTGAGGGAAATATCTGACTCTTTAGCTGCTAAATGCTCTTCAGTGTTTACCAGATAGTTTCTAACTTTGTCTGTCTCCTGTCTGGTGCTGGATCTATAATGCTCTGAGGATTAGTCAGAGCTTTTCCTGCAAAACAGGAAACCAGGTTTATGAGAAGAGTGAGACTGAACCCGACAGTAAAGTTGCAGGCCATAAAACCTAAATTAGCCTAAAAGAAGCAACAACAATGTTCCATAAAGTTAAGGGGAACTTGGGCAGTTGGGTGATAGTCTTCTTTTCCTTTTACATTACACAGTCATTTAATCTGCTGTTAATGTAAAAAAAATATAGATTATTACAGCTTTAAAGTAAAGTTTCTTATGTCCCAGCTTTAACCTGAGAATTTTCACTGCTTGAGTGGTGCCAGTGTCTGACAAGATGAAAAAGCTGCTCAGGCTGTAGATCCCTGCTCCGCTGCTGGGTGATGGATGACATGCATGGTGTTATGTGCCGAAAGTCCGCGGCTTACACCATAAGTCACTGGAATAAGCAGGCTTAAGTCAAAGGGAACGGGGAGGCAGTAGTGAGAGATTGAAGAATGGAGATTAGTTTTTAGTTCCTGTTTGAATCACGTACATCCCTCTGTGTTTATCTGACTCTCTATCTGATTTCTCGACAGACAATGGGGTCTCATCTGTGGACAGCGTGTTCATCTTCCAGAGCTCTGCAGAGGAGACCACGAACACCTCCTACGATGCCATTGTGGTTGAGCAGTGGACCGTTGTGGATGTGAGTTTTTAATACTGTGCGAGAGATGTGCACTTTCAGAAATCCTTTTGACTGTAAGCTGTTTTCTGTCAAACATTGCGTAAGACTGGAGATGAATGGAAAGTAGTTGTGCGCTTGTGGATGAGCTTAAATTTGCCTACCTGCATGCATAATGTGTTTCCGTGTATGACTGCACACTTTTTTTGTGCGAGTGATTTGCCGTTTCTTTCATCTGCGCAGGGTGTTGTGGTGAAGGCAGACTACATCCCGTTGCTCCAGTCTTTAGCTCCATATGGATGGAGGCTGATGTGTGTGTTACCCACACCGATTGTCAAGACAAACAGGTACCAAATTACACCCAACACAATCGTACACTCGCATCTACCCAACCAGTCCTCTGCTTTTCCCCCCTCCATCTGCATACTTTTGATATCATCTAAACTCAGCAAGGACTAATTACTGCTTTGTTGATTTTAGAGTCATTATTCTTTTGTCTAACATGTAGCCTGTCTCGTTCTTTTTGGGATTACGACTGACAGTGTAGCTTAGGCTGCAGGACAGATGGTTTGAGATCTGACAAATCTTGATCATATGCTCATCCCCACATGAAACCGCTTTTGAAATCTGTCGAAGCTGCAAACAGACACGCCGTCGCTGAACCACTGTTGTCTTGTAACCTGTCACTTTACAAACCGCAGCGAGCGGGAACCGGATTTCAACACATGTAGCGATATGCAAGCGCATCATAGTAAAACGTAGCGGGTAACAATAGTAAAAGTGCTGCTCTTTTTCTTTGTGCAGTGATGGGAGTTTGTCGACAAAGCAAATCCTTTTTCTTCAAAGACCCATTTTGCAGCGCAAGAGAAAAGACTTCAAGGTTTGTCTCCCCTTTTTTTTTCTTTTTGCCATCTTTACAACAAATCTGTCACTCGTCTCTGTTGTGCCTTTAGGGCACGTGACTTTATGTCGCAGAAGGTGCCATTAAAAAGTTATGTTGCTAAATATGGGATGTACAGCGAATATAAACCTGCACACGCTAAGTCTAATAATAGGCAAATAGTTGGCCTCAAACTGTACAGGAAAAAGGCGTCAATGAAAGAAGCTTTGTTGTGGTTTGTCAGGTGTCTGGAGAGATAGAAAGAAAAAGACACGACACAAAGCGCAAAACTGTCTCAAAGACATCTATTTGATTTCAGATGCTGAACCTCAGGGGTCGCAGCAAGGAAAAGAAAAATTCTGCCGGTGAAATGCTGGAGGAGAGAGAGAACAGGTCCCCAGTGGTGGAGACGGAGATGGACATGTTGGAAAGAAACACAAAAGAGGAGGAAGAGACGGAAGGGAGGAAGAGCAGGGACAGCGGAAGAGCGAACCTTCAGAAAGGTGGAGAGGAGAGGGAAGAGGATCCTCAGCATCAAAAGGGCTTCTTGTTCCTATCAGACAGCAGGGTTTCTGTTGAAGACCTGGAAGAGGAAACTGACATTGACAGGATCCCACTGTCCAAGCAGGAGAAGTCGGTGAGATGGACAGATTTCTGTCAGGGAGATGATGGAGGGGTCAAGGAGGAGGTGAGGACGGAAGAGCGGATCAAGCAGCAGCTGTTTTCTGGTGTCTGTTGACACATTTGGCAGAAAGCAGGCAAAAGGAGCTGAAACCTGGTTGGCTGGTTGAAAAAAAAAATCAAATAGCGTTCAACTTTTTGTTGACTTGCATTTTTAGTTCCTCTGTGGACAACTGATATGTAGTCAGGCATATACTGTATCTATATTGCGTTCTGTTGCTAACGCTTCTATGTGTCTTTATATGAAATGAAATGAGACTGTACAAGGCTATACAGTAGAGCTAGTCTCCAGTCCAAGCCTTAAGTATTATTTTCTTTCACACTGTTGTATTTTACTACTTTCTTGTAATAGGACTGGGAGTTTTAATTTCACTGGGCTCACTGTATTTTTATATGTAAAGAATATAATTTAAGATAAAAACGAGAGGTAGAAAAAAAAGCAAGTATGTAGTACACTGCATTAAAGCCTGAACTGACACGTAGGTGTTGGCCGATTTACTGATGTCAGGTCATGTGACAGCCGAAGAGTAACAAGAAAGCAGCGATGTCAAAGGTGTTTGAGGTGATTTGGAAAATGTCTTGATTCCAGTTTTCTAGTAATTTGTCCACCACAGGGATCTTATTTTTAAATTCCAGACGGTTTTGCTTGGTCACAGTTTTACATAATTTATTGACCATCTGTTAAAAGAGTAGCAGCAGATGCATAATTATCAGTTCCTTCAAATTCTTAAACCAATGAGTGTTAAAAGTGTAGCATGGGTCAGGCTGTAAACTGCACTGAAGTATTATTATGAAGTAATTTATAAATGGAAATTTACATTGCTGGGAGCTTTACAAGTATTTCACCTTCACTGTAATGGGACAGTATTAGTAGTTTTAAAGATATCTCAAAGCTTGGCCCCATCAGATCCACCGTCTTCTTGGACGCTGGTGAGAAAATTCATTTTTTGTAATTTGGTTGAACTGACCCCAGAAAACGTGTAATTTAGAAATCAGCTATTTATTCCTTATTTGCTGGACCACCTGTGATGTGTATAAGTAGTGTAACATGTAGGTCTTAATATAAAAAAGGAGGTCAATAAAGTGTTTAAAAAAAGATTGACTCAATTCTCTTTATTACATTCGAACCTCGCGTTACAGTCAAACAGTTTTCCTCACACGAGGAAGAAATGCAGAAACAACTCAAGAATGAGTCTCAACATCACTACCCCCACTGAGATGACGACAAGAAGCTTGCAACCATCTCCAAGGGATGTTCAGTGAACCAAGCCAATGAGAGACCACCTGGAGGTTCCATTACGGGGCACCGTGGGATACTCACTCTACCCCGGGATGAGAAACAGTTTATGGGTATGTGGACGTGTTTGATTGCAGCAGAGAGTGTATAGGAGATAGGAAATGTGTATGTGTGGAACGGTGTGAATGTGTACCATTTATACACAAGAAGGGGGAGGGGGCAGGGAAGTTGCAGATGTCTTTCCGTTTATCATGCTGGCCAATATGTGGGAGACTCTAAAAATATGCTCAGTGGTGTGAAGTTGAGGAGTGAAAAAAAAAAAAAAAATCGCTCAGATGTAACTCAGTCGAGCCTTTCAGCCAAACTATCTCAAATTTCTTCAGCTCTGCAAATAAAGAGTTATGTTACTGAGTATAACACTTCAAAAAACAACTTTTACCAAACCAACAGAGGTATTTTGTTAGAAGAAAATTCATAAATATCTAACCAGAGTGTAAAATAACAGACCGCTATTGTTTGCAGTGAACATCTGTGTCTTAAGCAATAGCTTCACAGTTTGTGAAATAAAGATATTTGCTTTCTCGTTGAGAGTGGCGTGAGCAGATCCATACCATGCTGCCACCCTTCTACTATAATATGTGGCTAAAACAAGCAGCTGGTTACCTTTGCCACAGACACGGAAAGCATGAATAGGCCTGTCACAGAGGATACACGGCATGTAAAGTTCTAAACTCTCCAGAATTCTCGTGCTATATCTGCCCACTGAGCTCAGCACACCACAGTAGGTTTGCATCATCCATACAAAAAACAGTGTAAAGGATCAAAAGTTTTACGGACGGTTATGTGCTGGACGGTTTTTCATCCAGGTTATTTTAACATTTCATTAATAGACTGGATATGTATTGCAGATACCCATAATTCAGTTCTCCCTTTTCAAAAAGAACATTTCAGACTCTGTAATTCTTCCTAATCATAATATAATTACAGATATCTAGAATTAAAAGTTCTGACTGAGCGAAATGCTGTTGCAGATACCTGCAGTTATGTCAGAAGCTACTGGAAGTTGGAGGCAAGTCAAGCTTGCTTTTCAGACGTACTCTAACAGCACAAACATTTTACCGCCGTGTCAGACAAGCCTTCTTTTTCATTTTGATCACAAGTCTTGAATAAACAAACTCTTCCTTCTTCACCACAAACTGATGAGTTATTTGTATTTCATAGCCCTTTTCTAATGATCTAATCCAGCTGCCTTTCCTGCTGCTAACATTCAAATGCTTTGTTGGTCCAATCAATATCCAGTGAGAAGTCAAACTGAGCTACAGATATCTCCATCATTTTGACTAGTCAGGACTACGCTACAGATATTTAGAACATAATTTCAGATTATTAACTGTAATTCTAACTAGTCAAAAAGACGTTGATCTTTGTCATTCTAATTCTGGATAATCAAACTCGGCAAAACGTTAAATCGGCTTGCCATACCGCATAACTCTTCGTAGAGCAGAATAAATCATTTTTTAAAAAAAATTCCTATTTCCTAAACTGTCAAACTATTGCTTTAAGACACATTTGCATAGAGTTTGATGCAAATTACGCTAAGTATATACTGGCTGGAAATGTTAATAGATTTGAAGTTATGCAGCATGTGCATCACAGAGTATCCAATATACACAAGAAGAGGGCAAAGATGTTGCAGATGTCTTCCTCTTTGTATTATAAGAAATAAAATTAATCTCTATTGTCTTTGTGAGTCAGCTGCTAGCTGAAGAGTGGGTGGTCCCAGCAGTCTATCACAGATCAGTCACAGGCTGCAGCAGCAGGGACCGGAGAATCAGTTTCCTCATCTATTCACTCATATTAATATCGTGATCAGTGGGAAATTTCAGTCACTTTCCACTCCTCCACGCCCCATATGATGACCACAAAGAGAGTACATGTGAGGAGGACAACCCTGTTGGTTTCTAGGAATCGTAGGAGGTTCTACCACCATTTCTCAAAGAGGATCCTGTCTTTCGGGAGTCCGAGGTCCATGAGGGTTTTTGAAATTGCTTCGATCATGGGCGGGGGTCCGCACAAGTAACATAAAGTCCTTTGTGGATCCACATGAGCCCGCAACTCCTCCTCTGTGATTCTCCCGCCTGAGGAGACACAATGAAAGTAAATCAATTAATCAACACTCAGTGCGGCGGCACCTATTACTCCTCAGTCTCCTACGTGGAGTTGTGATAGTGCCTGTTCTACATGATGACAGAGATAAATCAAAGACAGACTGTGGCAGAATGTGACAGTCGCTCAATCATCCCAGCTAAACAAAGAAAAGTGTATGTGTCTTATTTACGCTTGAGAAATGGCTGGAGGTGTGGGTCGACATCTGTGCTCTGCTGCGTGATGTGGAAGTCACAGGAGAACTTGTCAGGGAACTCCCGACACGCCTCAATGATAGAGCTCTGGGGAACACAAGAGGTGTGTTGGAACACATTTGAAATAGTCTTTCCTTGAGTAATTAAAACACATCTGCCAATAAATTCCACACATACATGTGGATACTGTTGTACACCGAGCAGAAGCATCATGCCAAGTCGTACCTTGAAGAGCAGCTCTTGGGTGTTCTTGGCACTGTAACAGAGGTGAGCAGAGCCGATGTTGTAGCCCCGACCACCAGAGGCTCGGTTGAGATGCAGCAGATCTGTCGTGTGCAGAAGAATAGAGTAGAGGGGATTGATTCCCACACCACCCGCCACCAACAGCAAATCCACGGAGGGGTCGGAGGGTGATGGGTCAAAGAAGAAGTCTCCACCGACACGCATGGCCACACTGGAGCCTACCGTACACTGAGAGGGAGGAGGGAGAAACGGCATAGAAAACAGTTAGAAGGAATTCTCAACAGATAACTCTCTCTGCTAAGCAGCTGAACTATCCCTTTTCTAAGACATGAACAATTAATTCAATGAAAAACAGAGTATCACTTCACTACATCTAAAACAAACCTCAGGAGACAGTGAACACTTTAGATCAGAATTCATACACACAACAAACCGATGCTATGGTACGGCTGAAAGCAATTTCACAACTTGCAAATGCCTTTTGAAGTCAAAAGGACCACTAAATACGCCTTCATCTGCGCGCACGTCCACATAATACACCAATGCACTCTTAATCTCCTGCGCTGGTCCCTACACTATTCCTTGAGCGCAATATCAAACAAAGGGATCATCAAATGATCCCAAAGCTGAGCGCTCCGAGTCTCAGAACGCTGGCATGCCACAAACACCACTTCGTCTAACTTATTTACACACGGCCTAGTAGCTCAAAGCTGTTTATTAAGGCGCATCATCAAACACAGAAGCTGCAAACAAATATGCAGAGAAAGGCAAGCCGGAGGGAAACATTGTTCATATTCAAACAACCACTCACACTAGTGGATTTAAAAAGAGAAAAAAAAACAGACACTTGAATAGCTGGTTCCTGGCAGATAAGTCCAATGTTATTTATTAAATATTTTGCACAAAAATCTGTGTATATTTTTATGACTCAGTTTTTGAGTCCTCTTATTTACCCTGCATAGATCTGCAAATGTATTTTTCTCCCTCTACAATATTCTCCTCTGCACAGTTGCATCAATTATTTCAGTTTTTTAGCTCTACTCCAGTAGTAAACACAGTCAACTTACTAACCCTTGACAGCAGCTACACATAATTTAAAACACATCATGGGTCATATGGTAAACAAAACCCGAGAAGGAAAATTATGAAAATAATAAGGATTATTTAAGCGGTTAACGCAGTGCTGAGAGGAAGTGTGTCGTAACTTTTTCTATGGAAAACGTTACTGGGGCTGCAAACACATTCACACAAATCAAACTGATTCTATCTATTATCTGACTTGCCAGATTGTGTCAGCGTGGTAATTTCTCTAACATCTTTGCCACTTCAATTAATCATTTTTCTTCAGTTGTTCTCTTTCTGCATCACTCTTCTCTCACCTTTTTCAACCTCTAACCCACACACACACCTGCAACTGCTCTTTACCAAGCCATGATATATTTATGTAGATTTTAGAGTCTAGCAAACTCTCACAGCAGCTTTCAACAATTTTCCTGTCAAACTGCACAAAGTATATTAGAACTGAACAGTTAGTCTGTGTAAAGGATTTGCAGAGATTTCTTCCAAACGCATTACACGTGTTAGAAAATAGCTGCTGAAAACATGTGAAAAGACGACCAACTACAAAGCGCTGAATTGTGGAGTGTGACTGTTGAAACTGTTTTTCATCATTGATGTCCTCAGGACATGTTGGGTGGGCCAGAAATCATGGCTTCATGACACTATAAAGATGTAAAAACTAGAGTGCATTAGCAACAGTGGTTGTCCTGCTTAATCATAAGTAACTATGTCTACTACAAGCTTTAGTTTCCCAGCTAGTTGCAAATGTATAATCCCTGGATGGCAGAATTTGCTCAAAATCCTAAAATAAGATTTTAAAAAAAGAGGTGGGTTGATTTATTAAAGACTGATGAGTTAAGGATCACTACCAATGATTGCCTCTGCAGTGACCATTTAACACCAGATAGTAAACTTTAACCAGAGACTACTGGGATTTACAGATAATGCACTACTGGTACAAGGAACTGAACAGACCATCTCCCTCCCCGGCCTTCATGGTCTCATCCCACTAGCATCTGGAGCCTTTTGTCTTCAGTGCATACCAGGCTTCCTTGCAAACTCAAGTCCATTTGCACAGTTAGTGCAGCTCGTTTGGGTGTGTGTGTTAGCTACTTGTTGTTTTTTTTAATTATTCAAATTTGGCTAGGAGGTGAATAACATTTTTCTGACGTGTGACAAACTTAGAAAGCTTTTTTTTTTTTTTACTGCATTACACAGACTTTAACTAATTTTAAGATAAATCATAAATCAGACCTACAACAAACACACAATTTAGTATTTCCCCCCCAAATCATTTCGCCCTTTTGTATATCATTACATTCTGAGAGTGACTACCCCACTCACCATGGTGTGGACCCAGTGTGCTGGGGGGTGTTTGGTGTATTTGACGGCCAGTTCAATGACTCCCTCCCGCTGCAGCAAACCCGGGCTGGAGCACATGGAGAAACCTCCCACCGTCTCCACGCCAGGGATGAAGAAATCCACCCTGCGCACACAACCAAGAACAAGATTGTCATGTTTAATTAATTAGACAAATAAACTTGATCCATGTATGGGCTAATATGTAGGTAAAAATGACCCAATGGCTACAAATGTATATTTCTGTTCTTCACCATTACTTGACAAGACTGACTCCAAACATGAAAGTGTTGTTTTGAAATAGAACTTTACTGTATTTTATTACAATAGCAGACACATGGTTGATAAGCCCTCGTTTTGTCAGAGCCATAGGCACAGATTTCACTAGTATTGTGCCATTTTTGCTCAAAATGTAGCTGGAAATGGAGTAGTTCACCATTCTTAAAGCCAGACAATAGTTTATTCAACAGTAAAAACACGCTGAACCGAGGGTCAAAGTGTGAATGAAGGTACGGTGTGGCTCTTTGACCTCAGTCAGAAAGGAAGCCTGTTCGAGAAACTAAGGAGAACAAAACTAAACCAGATGGAAAGTTGCCTGCTTGTTAGTTTATTCAAAGTGTAGCATCCCATTCTTACACCCTACATGGTCGTATCTGTCAATCAACAGGCAGGAGAGAGTAGCCGCGGAGGAAAAACAGCAATGCTTAACAGTTGGGCTAATGTTCCACCAACACAATGACCCACTGTTACACAAGAGAGAGACACCGACACCACAACCCTCACAGGCATCATAAATATGGATCCGCAGCGAAAACGCACACATATGTTCCAATTTACCTCCTCCTCATCTTCCTCCTCTCCCACCTGGAGACGAACAACTAAACAGTTATTTTTCTTAAAAAACACTGAAACTCAAAGATTTCCATCCATTTACATTCATTATCAGTCGCTGCAGGGCAACTGGCTGCCAGTTTTATTTCTCACCACCGCCCACCTACAGTATGGGCTCATGTACATGCTGCATGTGCACGCAACGCTAATTAACTCTGGCAACGCTGACTGGCAGACCAAAACTCCTCATCGAAGAGGTACTGAAGTTGCTATTGTGACTAGAAGAGCCACTTGAAGTTTCCTTCCCAGTGGTAAGAGTTAGTTAAAGACAGTCAAAACTGCCAACACACAAGCATCCAAAGTGCATTAAGCAGCTCCTTAAATACATTCATTCGGTTTATTCTTGGTCAACACAAGGCTCTAAATAATCAATGGGCCTTTTCTTTAGCTGAACATATCAATTAATGTGGAACTCTAAGTCACGTTTACTGTCAAAGTTTTATGGGAAATGAGCTCAGGACTGATGAATCTGACACAACTCTGCCACCGTGTGGTGACTACAGGTTCTGCAGGCAGTCTGAGAGGACTGACACATGCAGGTACACTTCTATGGCAGCTTTTAAAGATGAAGGAGGCTAAGCACGATTTTTTACGACCAGGATTAACTTTACTTATATAGCACTATTAAAAACAAGAGTTTACAAAATGCTCTGACAGATAAAGCACAAGCAGAAGGCAGAATTTCAACAGGAATTAAGACAATAAGGCCAAACAAAGCAAAGAAGATAAGAGTAAAACAAAAGTACAAACCACACATCAAATAAAAATACAGCAATTAAAACTTCAATGAGGTATAAAAAAGCTTATATAACCTAAAAGCAAGTTAATACAAATGTATTCTAAAAAGTGATTTAAAAGAATAAGAAAGAATCTGTGATCTCATCAGGCAGCTCCATCCAAAGCTGAGGGGCCCTGACGGCAAAAACACTCACATTTGGATTCATTTGGAGCCTTGACTCTGTAACAACCAGAAGGCCACCACCTGAGGATCTAAGGCTGCAAGCTGGCTCAAATGAAGTCAGCATTTCAGCCACGTAGCCTTGGGCCTGACTGTGACTAAAAGCGATCAGTAAACTCTTAAGATCAAATATACAAAATGAACAAGGAGCCAGTGAAGCTATTTTTATTACAGCTCAAAATCAGGAATACAACAACCCTATCAGCTGCTGAACTTATGATACCAAATGTCTTTTTTCCCACAATATCCTGCTCTGTCCAGTTGCGTCAATAACTCCAGTTTCTCTTCAGTTTTTTAGCTCTACTCCAGTAGTAAACATTATCAACTTACTCACTAACTCTTGACAACAGTTGCACATCATAGGTCATATGGTTAATAAAACCTTGGAAGGAAATTACAAAAATAATAAGGATTATTTAAGTGGTTAACTCAATGTTGAAAAGAAGCGTGTCGTAACTTTTTATGGAAAACATTAACACATGCAAACACATTCACACAAATCGAATAAATTGAACTTATGATACCAAACCAGATATATTTTTAGCTTGTTTATGAAAACCCCCGTACTTTATACTTCACATTTGAAGCAGTTTGAAAACATAGAAGGTGACAGTGTGTCCGACATTTTTACTTCACTTATTTTTCCACTTACTCAGAACGACATGCCTTTATGTGTTCATAAGGAATTTTGTTTAACTATAGCAATATAGCTGCATTGCTGCAACTGACCGCTAAATAATCTTTGTCATTTGCAACCAACTGCCAGGCTGCAGTCCCTGTTTTATACATTATGTAGCATGATTGTTACCTTTTGTGGTCAGTGGTGGTTAGAAATTAAGACTGAAATACATTATCAACGTGGATGTGAGTTCAATTTATGCAATGTGTTTGACTGTGTTCTTTAAATAGACACAAATGTTTAAAGAGTAGGTGAAAAGTCAACATGCGTCTACTCACCACTGTCCTGCTTTAAAGATGAAATCTGGATGGACGGCTATTCTCAGTCGTTTCACTGTGTCTGACTCATCTATGATTCCACATACTTCAGCTGGATACAGAGTCTGCATGAAAGAAGCCAGTAGAACACACACCACAGACAGAGGTGAGTTTAGAGAGGGTTAATAATCTCAGGACAGACCGCTTCATTTCATGACAGAGAGGCACAGTCAACAGATACAGTCAAGGTGAACCTATTCAAAATATAAACCTACATTTTGTCTGGAGTTACTCGCTGTCCTCTCTAGGTGGTCAATTTGTCTTTTGGAAGACATGTTCCTTCTGGAAAAAGAGAGAGAGAGACAGCTTAGTCACTTGCCTTGTATGGCAAACACACTCTTATGCAGTCAGTAAAAAGCAACACAGCAGCTTTTATGCGGCAAGAAAATTCTAAAAAAAAAAAAAAAAGGGCAAGTGGAGTTTGCCCTCATTGTCAACAAGGAACAATAAACTTCTTAAAGGGCCAGTTCACGCAAATTACAAACCAACATTTTCTAAGTGATCCTTGTCTTATCCAAGTTTTGTGTGTTTAAATTTTAATGTTTGGGCTCTAACACGTCTTCTGCTTCTGCTTCTGATGGAGATAAAAACAATTACATTTGTGTTGAAATGCAGATGGGAAAAAATGCATTGTATTATGGGGATAATAAAAGCTGCAGCAGATGATCATCAGTGAATAAAACCTCAACAATCTCTATGTTGTTTAACAAAAAAAAAGAAACCTATTTTGGTATGGCAAAACAGGAAACTTCATTGGTCTCTCACTGGGGTAAACAATAAGTAAACACGACAAAACACATAAAAGTTGAATAAAAATAAAGATAACATTGGACTATGTAAACCTGTACCCAGATATGGCATGGTGGATAATTGTACCCAAATTGTAGGACACACAGGCTGTGTACACACAGACATAATGAGAAAATCACTGTTACATAATGTTATTGCACTTGTGGAGCTATAAAGACACCAGTGTTACATCATGACAGCGTTACATTATGATCTATTGGGTAAAACACAGGAAGGAGATAGAACTGAGCTACCAACAAGTGTTTTCCTAAAAAATATCAAAATATAATTGACTCAGGACTGAGAGGTCAGGACAGAAGACCACAATGATCTCAAACGGTACAACCAGAGGAAACCCACCTTATGGAAGAGCTGTGGCCCAGCAGCCGGCAGCAGAGCAGACCGGCGGCCGGACTCTGCAGGCTGAAGCTCCGGGCAGCGGCGGACAAAAAACAGGGGACGCTCATCGCGACCGGGGTTCCTGTGAGAACAGAGAGGAGGACATCTGGGATCAGCTGTCACAACTGAAAACAACCACATAGCTGTCGTCACATACTGACAGTGCATACATCCACCTTTCTCGACTGATAAGGCTGTAGTTTCAGTAGCGGAGCCCCTCAACGCTGCGGTTTACCAAAAACATCACCTCTCTGGAATAATCTAGTGTACTATTCATGTCAGGTAAATGCTTACTACCTACACCAGAAAACATCCCCCCGGAAGCTCAGTATCACTGATAATACTAACTACTGCCCGCCGTATTGTCTTTTAAAGGACGAGGATGGATAAAGTAAAGGCGGACTGATCCTAAAACATTACATACCAACCAAAAAGCAGCGCTGTGTATAATTATTAGTATTTTAAAAGGAGTCTGGCTTGACCTCCTCCGTCACGCGGCTGACAGGAGGGTTAGCATTCCAGCTAATGCTGCTAGCTTGTAAAAGCCGGCCCGCTGTTTTTGTCTGACAGAGACACAACACTAGTTATTTTTCTTACCGAGAAAAGACGTCACTCTTATTAGTCCTCAAACGCTCTTCATATTTCACTCCAGTACCTTCGGGATAACCTTGGTCATGATATGATTACATGACGCTTCAGATGTCTTCTTCTTCGTCGAAGTTATGCTGCAGCCGGTGACTTCTTCGGCGCCTTGATGCAGTTGGTTGCAACAGCGCCCTCTACCTGACGACGGCCGCCCAGCACTCCGGCCGGAGCAGACTCCATTCAGTTTCCTGCTTCAAATCATAGACTGTACATATTTCTTATACAGTCTATGCTTTAAATACATTCTTTAAATACCCCAAAACCAATTATTTATCCATCATATGTTATCAGATGTGCCCAAAGTAGGACATCTCATAGAAAAGAAAATTCATAAACGCTCAAATACTTTTTACTGTAAATGAAAATATTGTTAGGAGTAATTTGTCAGGACTTGGGATTTTAAAATTCTTCACCAAAGTTTGTATGTTTATGTGTAACACTTCATAACATCTGTACAAGTTACATAATTAAGTAATGCTTAACTAATGCATGACTCATGAGGATCTGATACATGAATTAAAGCAGGATCATCATTAATTCCTATTGCTCATCATTAACAATAATCATCATTATCAATAACATTATTATCATAATCATCATTATCAATAATAATTCATCTTTATTTATAGGGCACGTTTCAAAAATCCAACCTACAAAGTGCTTCACAAGGCAGCAAAGCAAAACAGACGAGTCATGAAATCATCAGAATTTAATAGACAGAAAAAAACGTAAGATGATGTATGAAAAAAACAACACAATCGGAGAAAACTAATATTGAAAGAAAAATTAAAGATAGTTAGAAGGAAATTAAAATTCTAATAAATTCATGCAATCAAAGCTTATTAAACTGTTTTAAGAAGATCTCTGCCTTAAGGCTCTCAAAATGCATATCACTGAATTGGGTACTAAAAGGTCAGAAATATAGTCAGACGAGAAGCCATGAAGAACCTTAAAAGTAGTGTATTGTATAAATGTGTGAATTAGTTGTCCAAATTGGCTGGATTTCTGTTAAATAAAACTTTACGTCAGACCCACACATTCACTCAGCCTCTAAAAAAGCCGACCACCTGCTCTCATTAAACGGTGAAGCAATTTTTTATTTTCTTTTATATCAAACTGGTGGTCACATGTAAACATTGACATATTAAACATAAACACAGCTACATAAACGAACCTTTATATGACTAAGATCCAGCTTACTGACTGCATGTCAAGTCATGTATGAAGCAATGATTTATTAAGTAACTAATCCCATACAGTCAGAGTAACCTGATCGTTTGTTAAAGGTGAGCAACAGGAAACCTGATACATCCTACAACAGTTCACATGTTTGTCATGCATTAGTCAGTTCAGCATTACTTTACTACATGATTTGTACCAATTTTATAAAGCTGGTCTTTGTTCATGTGCACTGATATCTAGTAAAAAAAAAAAAAAAAAAAAAAAGCCAATTCTCTGAAAGTATTAACATTCAAAATGCAATAAAAATGCCTCATTATTTGATTTGTTGTGTTGCTTCAGAAAGAATGGCCTTCGACATTATTTGAAAACCAGCTGCCGACAGCAGTTTGCCTGTCAGCACAAATTCTAACAGCTATTGATGCACTGCATGTATTCATATTTCTGCAGGTTTGGTGCAATCTCATGGCTTCCATATTGATCATAGAGTATAACTTGTAATGCTAATTCTTCATTGCTTCATGAAATCATTGAAGTACGGGAGCAATAAGTCAATGAATGGATGCAACAACAAGCAGAGTTGGACACACTGACGCTGGGTAGTTGAACATGTTCACACCAGTAGGTGGCAGAAATAGGAAGAAAATTATATATGGCAATCATACCTATGAAAACAGTTCTTTTACCATTACTGTGTAAATCCAGGAGAAATTTTATTGACATTTACATTTCACATAAATGCTCTACTTCTGGAGAGCACAGTCACTTCTGCTGTGTCTTTTTTAATAAGGGTTATTTCTCCATGTGCTTATTTTACTTACTTGGACTTCGGTTGATAGGCAGTTTTATCAAATCAATATTTTTCTTCAAGTAATAAATGAAAGTACTAAAAAGTAGTTTCCTCATAAGCATCATTCATCTCGTCGTTTCAGTGTTGCTGTCTGAGATTTTCTGTTTTTTGTTCACTCAACACTTTCATCAAGGTCATCAGACCTCTCTGTGCACCACCAGCAGACACTACACAACAGACAGACCAAGTTGCTGACAAACTTTTTCACTGTTATGGCCCTGGACATAAGTGTAGCTTCATTCCAGGTTGTGTTTGTGTATCTGTGTGTGAGAGTTGTGTGCTCTGTGTGTCTAAGCTTTACATTCTGAAGCTTTATGAGTCTCTGTTGAGGGCTTCAGAGTCTCAAACACTGCAACAGCAGCAACAGATTTTGTCCTCTGCCTTCAACCCCTTTACCCTTACCTATTGTGTTACTTTTATAGCAGCATTAAAGCAGCAGAGATGTCTTTTTTTCATTTATATTTGGTTTGTTCTGTGGACTTAATTTTAATTTCTGCTTTATGTTTGTTTCCTCTGAACGAGTCAGGACTTTGTTTTATTTGTAATAGTGTCTTTAAATTATGCTGTCTCGTTTCACTGAAACCATTTCAGCTCTTTGTAGAAACATATGATTTCACTTAAATCTCAATCCAAAGTTTAAATTTTGATTCTGAGAGAGTAAGACATTTAAGTCCTGGCTGAGACCTTGTAAGCTGCTTTATCCAATCACATCTGCAGCCATATGATTCCATCAACATCAGCTGAAAAAGAACAAGGTGCTATACATTCTCTATTCACAGTTCATGTCTGTTTGCTTTCATCCTGAAATTCAACATGTCTGTCTATGTGAAAAGCTGCTACCTGGCCTCTAGTTCTCTGACATGCCTTGTGTTTTAACACTTTACAGCTGAGATGCCTTCATTTTTTTAAACATTAACACACCTTTGTATAAACGTCACCTACAGAGTGCTATCAATTTATTTTAATACTACGTGTCACCAAACCTGTGATGTCTCTCTGCGATGTACAAAACAGGTTATCCAGAAATCACTGTGGGCTCCATCTTGTGGTCAAAGCAGATTTCTAGGTTCCTCAGGATGCTACTTGGGGGAAATTTTAAAACTGTATCTGCCAAAACGTGCAGCCAGGACCTCCTAATACAGTCCACTGGGTTTATAAAGATGCAGTGACACAGTGTTTTGCTCTTTGTTATCACTGCGTCAACATCTTATGGTTTGGAATGATTTGTAGACTGGTGACGCTTTATTATGGCTATCTGTGAGTAAACTGCTGCATAAAAAAAGTTAGTGTAACTGTGCTCTGGGGTACTTTGTGAGACTCAGTTTTGGAAAATGTGACAGTGATTGTGCACTGAAGCTTTGCTGGGTCTAACATAAGCACTGAGTGTCGACATGCATGGCTGTCCCACTACTATCACCAAAAGACCCAACTTGGTGAAACTAATTTTGGAATCACGACACGCTTACTAAAATACTCTGGAATAGCAGCTATAGAAAACCTGGCAAAAGTAAGGCTTTTGTTTTCAGCATCTTTCAGTTACATGATAATACTTCAGCTATGCCATGGAATAAAATACACACTATCAGGAGCAATGGTTACTCAAACTTTGAAACTGCAAGAGGAGTTTTGCAAGATGAATTAGGTTTAGAAGCCTCACCAAAATGATTGGGACTGAGTACTTGACGCAGATGTTCGTGGTTGTGTTTCTTCACTTTTTCCATGGCCAACAAAATAATAAAACAATAATAGTTTTCCAAAGTCATCCGTGGGTTTGGATAAGACTATTTTTAAGGTTGGGTATGTGGCTGAAGGTCAGGAGTTTTGTAAACAATAGAAGGTCCTCGTAACCAAAATCTGTGTGCGTGCATAGCTGTGTGTCTGTGTGTTCTTTAGTTTGTATGTGTGTTATAAGAATAGCACTTAAGGGAAACACAGCAAATACAAAACAAATGACCGGTAACTGTTGGATTCCTTTCTGCATTCCTGAAGGTTTTTGTCTTTTGCGTCTGTAGCGCTAATCACAGGTGAAGCTTGGATGAGTTTCTTGCTGTTTTAACTCGCAGTTTTAAAGCGCTGAGAAAAAAATCAGTGTGATCCTCAATTTAAACACAATGCAACACATTCTATTCATAAGGACAGAATTCAGTCTTCTCCACCCAAGTGCTGTGGAAGACACAACAGTTTTGTTTTGTTGTTACAATTCAACACAAATAATCTTCAGTTGTGACCCAGGGCATATCTGTGAGCTAACCAGTGTTTTTAAAGGCCTATAAAAGTGCATGCTGTCTGAGAAGGCCACTAAACAACCTGCGTGTTTGTGTTGTTACTATCCTTAGATACAGTAGCCACTCACTTCCTTCGCTGGGTTTGTTCTTTTCCTAGCTGACTCTACCAGTCCAACTGGCTGCCTTTCCTGCTGTCTTTCCCATGCTTAGCACACCTCGGTTCAACCTGTTGTTCAATGAGATTTTCTGGTTTATCACTTCACAATGGCTGGCTCGACTCACATGCGTGATGCAAACACGTCGCCGTCATCACACGCAATAACACGAGCGTAGACGGGCACACGTAGTTTGAAGTGTGTGCATCTGACTCATTGTAAATACTTACGCATGGCTGAATGAGCTGGTGTGTTTGGTGTTTCCCAATTAGTCTCGACCTATGACCTCGCAAGCAGGAGCAACATCAACACGTTCATAGGCTACGTGTGCATCACACTCAGGTGTTTTAGATTTGAAAGTTACGAATAATTGCACCCTAATAAAAATAATAACACAACAATATAATTAGCAATTTTGCAATTACACTTTTTCCTCATATTTGTGGGCGGCTGTGGCTCAGGTGGTAGAGCGGGTTGTCCTCCAGTCGCAAAGTTGGTGATTCGATTCCCCGCTCCTTCACAGTCCAAGTGTCCTTGGGTAAGACACTGAACCCGAAGTTGCTCCCAATGGCAGGCAGCACCTTGCATGGAAGCTCTGTCGCCATTGGTGTATGAACGTGTGTGTGTGAATGGGTGAATGACAAACACATTGTAAAGCGCTTTGGACAAAAGCGCCATATAAGTGCAGACCACACCATTTTATGTTTCTGCAATAAACAGAAATAAAAAAATAAAACCATTTAACGTATGCGTTCATATTTGACAATCCAAAAAATGCATGTTATTTACCAGTATTTCAGAAAATCGAAACTGCCTTTTAAAACAACTGAAAGCAAACTCTCTGTGCATGACTGGTGCTCTCTCATACCTGTGTGTGTCTTTGTGTGTGTCTTTGTGTGTGTGTGTGTGTGTGTGTGTGTCGTCAAGCAGAAAAAAAGTTGATTCATATAGTTTGTTATGGCACAAAGTCAACCATTTCCCAGAGTGAAACAGATACAGACCCACACACAGGGAATACCTTATGCAATACCTGCCTTTGTTTCAATATCTCTCGACAGCATCACTTAGTTTTCTGCACACATTCTCCGCATGCTTTTCTGTTTCAATAGACTCTCTCTTTTCTTTTAACTTTTCCCCCCCGCAGAAATCAGTTTAGTGACAGGATAGTGTTCTCGGGGTAAAGAGGCTAATGTTTGTGGTGCAGATCTCTATCTAAAAAAAAAACAAAAACTAAAGCATGCATGGATGTTCTCTTTATCAGGTGGTGGCTGCAGTTAATGATCAGCTTTCAGTGAGACTACCTGCGGTGTTATGGAGAGGAAAGCAGATTAAGAGATATGGGACAGAGAGCTGGAGAGGCTGAGAAAAAGTAAGAGGCGATATAATGCAATAACATGATTGTGATGCTATTCAGACCAAACAAAGCGATGTCCATGGGAGCGAGCAGGAAAGTGGGAAACACCAGTCAAAAGAGGTTGAAATGGCAAAAATGGAAAAGATGAAATGCTTCCAGCTTCTCAAATATGAGGATTATTAATTTTCTGACAGACTAAACCAATTAAACAGTGAATTTATTTCATTTATAATGTGTATGTACGTATGTGTTTGCATAGAATGTAAGTAGCATGAACGCTTACCTGTCTGTGTGCACAGAAAGGATAGAATACAATGACAGGAAGGAGAAAGACGAAATACCTCCACGGAGTTTCGACTGGCACTGGAGATGGGAGGAGAGGGAGTCCCCCAGGTATGCAGGCCACCTGTTGCAGGGGAGAGAGAGAGAGAAAAGGCATTCCCGGTGCCACAGCAGCAACTTTCACCTGTATCTTTGGAGGAGGGAGACAAAAGGTATTCTTTGATTCCTCCCTCCTCTCTCCGTTTCTGTTTAAACTCAGACTGGGTCTTCCCTGTTGGCACCAGCCCACACAGAAACCACTTAGCCGGGGATTCCAGAGTCAGAGAAACTCATTTTATGTACATAACGTCATGTCTGAGAAATGAGATTTCCTAATCGCAAGGATCCAAAGACACCTTGAAACTCAACAGTCACACAAAAGATAGTTTAAGAATAAAAGAATACTCCATTTGCGATGAAGCCTATGATAATGTGAGTACTGTGACCTCAAGCATAAAGTAGTATCTGAAAATGGAGGAAAGATTAACTTTTTGCAAAACCTCCTCGGACATGTCTTGTACACGCTCACTGCACGTAATAAGAATTCAGTTATGTAGGAATGTTCATAGTGCTCTTTTAAATAAACTGTGGATCTTATCAGGATATTTTTGGCCTGTCACAGATGCATTGGTATTGGCGTGTATGTCGCCCCATATACACCACTATGAAAACTTTCTGTTACAAAATATAATAACAGAAAAAGATGCTTGGGTTAATTTAGAAACTGTGTCATCACGTGGTTTGTCCAGCAGAGCAGCTCTGTGTCCATTCTTTACAACAATCTTTATGTGTAGCACATGTAGCAGAACAGACAGTAGTGTGCGTCGAGCTTTGTCTTCGAGGTAAATTTCTTACTTGTGAAATACATGGCTGTAAAGTTCATAAATGATGACTGTATTTTCCCTTTTCAATAAATCTCTACCATATAAATACATGAAAGTACTCAATATATCAATATCATAATTTCTTCCTCCCCAAAACCCAGCATCAGCCAAGCTCTAGAAATGATCCACTTTAATGACTCTCACTCTGACACTGGTTTTCTAGTTTATGAGTTGGTAGCTGCCAATGGTTATAGATATATAGGTATAGATCTGTTATTGAGGATTAACAACACCATCTTGCACATTTGCTGTTGTTTAAAAAAACAAACCTTGAGCTATTGTTCGCCATCCTCCGGATTGACACACAGTTTGTCTTTGTGGTTCTTTGTTTGATCAGGGAAACCTTCAAATGGTTCGTTTGATCACTTATCTTTTGGAGATCTGCTGCAGGTCACCAGGAGGGCCAACATACAACTGGGGGAAAATAAGAACATAGATCCCTAACTTAGGTAAAAGTAATCACACAAGAGTGTAAAAATACTCCATTATCAGTAAAATAAATAAATAAATGAATAAAAAATCATGTCATACAATTAGAAACAGCACTGTTGCCTCGCAGCAAGAAGGTCACCGGTTCGCGCCCCGGTGGGGGCACCAGGATCTTTCTTTGGAGTTTGCATGTTCTCCCCGTGCAGCGTGGGTTCTCTCTGGGTTCTCCGGCTTCCTCCCACACAGTCCAAAAACATGTAGAGGTTAATTGGTGATTCTAAATTGTCTGTAGGTGTGAATGTGAGTGTGTTTGGTTGTCTGTCTCTAAGTGTAGCCCTGTGATAGACTGGTGACCTGTCCAGGGTGTCCCCTGCCTTCACCCTACGTCAGCTGGGATAGACTCCAGCCCCCCTGCGACCCTAGTGAGGATTAAGCGGTGTATAGATGATGGATGGATGGACAATTAGAAACTGCAGCACATTGCACAAACAACTTAAACTACTGTTCATGCAGAAATATGATACATATGTTGTCATATTGTTAAATATTGTTTTATTGGACTGCATTAAGTAGAATTTTACTTTTATATCTGGTCCAAGTTGAGCTAATTTCTCAGTAAATTACAATGTAGCTTGCATGACTGTTAACCCATAACATTAAATACACTAAAGCAAGTACAGCATCATTTTCCAAAATGTCATGGAGTAAAAGTATTAAGTACATGCATGCATAAAGAATAACTTGCCTGCTAAAGCGTCTCAGCGGTTCTTGAGTAAATGTACTCAAATAATGACGGATTGAGAAGTTATTAGTAAATTCCTGTAGATATAGCAACTTTTTTGAGATTGCAGAACTCATGATCCTTTATTGCTGTAATGACTTTACAACTTTAGGTTTGTAAGAGGAACCAAAGTGTTTATTGTTAACATGCAGCTCAGCATGGTATTGCTGAACATGATTCAGTTGTAACAATGAACTAATGGGACCATGGTAAACCATAGATTAAAATAAAACCTGTTAACAAATATTCTAATTGTCTCTAAAGGTCATTATTACCACATTTACTCACGTCCCATGAATAACTCAGTGAGTCTTTCTGAAAGACAGGGAGTCAGACAGAAAGGCATTAAAAAAAAAAAAAAGAAGCGATGAACCCTGGAAGAAACTGACTCCAGAGTTGAAAGTGCAGCAGGAGAAGCAGAAGCATCCGGAAGGATCACATGAGACAAGTACCACAGCAGATGAAACTGGCGCCTGGCCAAACTGCTTCCCTCACTTAATGTGAACCTACAACAGCAACAATTGCACGTTTTACTGCAGTCATGTCATCTCAGGAGACACCTGACTGCTTCCTGCCGCATCTAACAAACTCAACGCAGGGTCTCATTTAGAACCAGCTGATCTATTTTTGGTCGCTTATTAATTCTACTAATACTGGAAAAACGCCTCACTTCCCCGTTCCACTCCTTAGTACAAGAAGTCAAAGCTTCAAGCACTGGGCGTCCAAAACATAGAGCATAATTTGGCTCTCTGGACTGGGTTGGGTTCAGTTGATACAAAGGACTTTTTTTTTTTTTTTAATCTGTCACCGAAGACGCGCACGCTCCCATGGGGTATGTTGCCACGCAACCACAAGCCCCGCCCACCACTGCGGTGGGTTCACCTGAGCGGTGCTCACGTGACAAATTCGGAGAGTTCATCCAATCAGGAGTGAGGACAGGTGCGTCCAGAGGAGAGTTTCGGAGGCGGAAACCTGCTGGTTCAGTGGAAGAAAGACGCTCCTTATAAATGTGTCACTTCATTTGAGCGATTCTCAAGAATTGCAAGTGGGGGGGAGAGTGGAGATATTTAACAGGACGAGCGGAAAATAATTAATTCAAACGCTTTGATGGTGGGGGACGTGAGGAGACAGGACATCGTGCGTAAAATGGATATTTGCGCGACCCTCTGAGGTATTGTTGTCACAGTTGATCACTGTGTTCACCGGTGAAGAGGAAGACACTGAATGTTGAGTGCTGTGGATATATCAGCACAGTCCACAGCCTGACATTTACACTCGGATCAGGGTCGTTTTAAGTGTCTGCACCTCATTTTTGCAGCTCAGGTAAGCGTTCCTGACAGCTTTTTATTTTGTTTATTGTTCACCTGTGAATCACGGTGTGGGTTTGCCTTCTGTTCTCACGACTCATTAAACCAGTTTTACAGAAAAGCTAAACATGGTTACACTGGTTATTCATAGGATTAGTTGGTAAGAAGTTGTCTCACCGGTGACATTAAATTTGGATCACCAAAAATAAAAATACATTCACACTTAAACAGGACAAATGATACTCAAGCCATACATGGGATTTATGATGATAATGGAGGGTGGGGATGGAGATGTAGAGTAAGAGGACAATGGTGTTTCAGAGAAATTAAGGATTTTAGAGAGTTCTGAACAACATAAATGGCCTCACAGAGGAAATGAGACAAGATACTGGCAAATAAAGAGAAGAATTAGTGATGGCATCCATACATTTGTTACAGGTCTCTCCCTCCAGTCAAAGATGACAGAGAGGACCCCGTGGTGGAGGGCATTCCTTGGGCCAAAGAAAAAGAGTGGAGGCCACAAGGACACAGGTTCAACCCCACAATTTGGCCCAGATTTTAACCCTTTTGAACAACGGCCAGAAAAGCAAAAAGACCACGCTGCTGCTGCCGCCTCCAAGACCCCAGGCGACCAGTCCCAGCCTCAGCAAGAGTCCAACAAACACTCCAACCTCCTCAGTGATGACACCTTTGACGACTCCAAGTTGGACTCGGTCTTCAACGAGCAGACGTGCCGCAGGAACATGAAGGTGTCCCGCTCGGGTCGATTCAAAGAGAAGAAGAAGGTGCGCTCCAGTCTCCCTATACAGGAGAAAGAGCCAGAGACTGTAGCGTCGGGGAAAGAGGACATCCGGTGGCAGTGAGGAGCAGAAAGTGATCAAAGACTGCTTTATAGAGATGCTTGAAAAGAAGGAGACAGATTTAAGTAGATGAAGATGCTTCATGCTCGTGAGGCACGCCAAGAAGTCTGGTGATGATGAAGACCACAAGCATTCACATTTTAGCCCAATACTGTGGGAATATGGTTATGTGACGCAAGAAATGTTGAAGATTTGTTGATGGACTTGTGCAAGCGGGCCACAGAAACAATGTAAACTGACTTGAAAATGAATTGTATTTGTTTTGTGATGGGTATTGAACCATTTTGCCAACAATATTCCACAGTGAAAACTCAAAAGAAGTAGTGATGCAGTGAGCACTTATGAGCCCAACATAGTTCCCAGAGTATCCCTGTTTCAGTAATTTGACAGCTACTAAAAAGACAAACAAACCTTGAAAAAAATATCCTCAAATGCCATTTAAAAAAAATTAGTACTCAAGATATGTGATATGCTTCCGGAAAATTATTGTCTATAAGATGTTTACATTATTTCTGTAGTTATATTAATATATGTTTATAATGAAGGAAGAGTATAATGCTCCTTTTACAGTGCTTTTACACAAATGTTGATTCTAAAGGGTTAGAAGGATGTTTATGAAGGTGTAAGTGATTTCATTATATGTGTGAACAAAAAAGAATGTTTGTCAGCAGCTTCCAGTCAGATGCACGACACTTGCCAGCAAAATGCAGAAAATATATCGATGAAGGATGAGATCTGGCCTATTAAAAAAAAAACAAAAAAAACACAGTGGGTCCTTAGCACTGAAGTTAGAAGTTTACTTTGTACGATCCAACTAAGTAAGACAGAGAGAAGTCGTGAAGGAAGCGATTGCTTTTTTTAGGACTGCTGTATTTTGGATCACCTGTGAATACTTACATGAAGGTGAAATATGAGAAATAAATCTGCTGCAGCTGCTTGTATCAATGTGTGTCTGAGTCAATCACTGCTGGCAGAGATGTTTAAACTGGACAGTGCACGGAAAAGTATTTGTTTTCAACAACCTTTTAACAGCCACAAACACATATTGGATAAGAAAAACAAGACAATTTTGCTGTTCAAATTACCCCAAAAAGTCCCACGCAAACTGAGGAAATGTGAATTTCATAACAACCTTTTCGGTAAAAGTGAAAATGATTCATCATGTCACTACTTTGGGCGGCTGTGCTGGCATCCGATCATGCTAATGTGTGATCGTCACAGTCTAAGAAAGGCCATTAGTGTCAATTAGTGTTTATATATAGAATCTGTAGCTGTCAAGCCCAGGCCAGAATTATGCTGTAAGTGAAAAGGAGGAGCACACCTAGCTACATGTGTCACTGCATTCCTTTGTCACTGTTAAAGTTGTGGGTGTGTGTGTGTGTACTTGCACTTTAGATGAGTGTGTGAAAGGGTTATAGCTGAGGAAACCTTATCAATCACATCAGGATGTTCATTCTGGTAGATTAATCGTAGCAACTGGACTTGCTTGAGTTCCTTGAAGACGTTTCACCTCTCATCCAAGAGGCTTCATCAGTTCTGACTGACCAGTTGGGAGATCCAGATACTTGTATCCTAAGGAGCCATTAACACCTGAGTTTCGGTTTCCACTAGGGGTTGTTAGTCCTTCCTCTCGTTATGTGAGTCGTTAGTGCCCCCCTTGCCACAAAGGGGTTCGTTAGGGTCTTTTGTGGCTAGGGGTGAATGCAGTTTTCATCTCTCCCCAGGAAGATGAAAACTTCCATGACCTGGATGACTGAGAATCTTCACAGACATCAGGATGTTCAGATTTGATCCACCATCTCACTGTGGCTGTTTAATCAAAGCACAACAGGTAGATAGAGATGCTTTTTGGAAGTTGAACGCAAATTAATAACTTGTAATGCCATCTTTTCAACACGAGGGGGCAGAAATGTGTTGCCATCATCTGGTCAAGGTAATTCTAAAAATATCTTACTAGATTTTTTTCTTATGAAAGCCACTGACGCATATCTCCAGGCTATCTCTCAGTTCCCACGAATACATAAGGCTTAATTACTCCACATGTGTAATTAAACGTGAAGGAAAGTTTCTCTGCACCTTCAGCTCAAAGTGAAGCGATGACACCCAGCTGACTGTCTCTCCATTGGCCCCGTACTGTCTGTGGGGCGGTGAGGTGTGGTTTTGGCACAGCGCGCCTCCACCAGTGCGCTCACAGTGGGGTGGGGGGGACAAAGTGCAAAACAGCCAGAGCCGTTGCGCTGTTCACTTCCGAACCTGCCTGCCTGTCTGGCTGTCTTCTCCGACGTGGACACAGAAATGAAGTAACATGAAAAGTTTCTGGAACTTTTTCCAGGTGTTTACAGGAGATCCGCAAGCTGTCGACAAGCCAACCGTGTGCGAAGTGTGACCTGATTGGACTAAAAATAACTTGGAGACTTTCTCACTGTCCCGCTATGAAGAGCGCACTGTGAGGGCTCCATCTCACTGAGGCTTTCTCTGCAAACAGGTGGATTTCTGACTTATTTGCTTAAGGTAAGACAACTTTTTAAACTATTGCGCACGTGTATGTGCCAAGTGCAAGTTTTTGTTTCCACAGACTTGCCTGCTGACATGCGTAAAAATGTGGGTTCGAGTTTGTGGGACATCAAGTGTAACTTTCTCTAGTTTGATGGCCTCTCTGATGTCATGAGGTGCAGTTTTATCCCCTTAGTCTACTTTAAATAACAGAATCATACAGTTAGGCTGCTTAGTTCCTGGATTTTACTTGTAAATTCAGCTCACAAGTGCACATTCAGGAGCAAAGAAAAAACCAGTGCACAAATTTACAAGTCAAAATATGCCCAGGTTTAATTTCTTGTGTTGTTTGGTATCCTCCCTCTCTCTAGGATATGTGCCAATAATAATACTGATCACAAAATCAACCACAATTTTCTTCTAAATGATTTTCCAGTCACAACTAGTATGAAGATGACAAGATATGGAAATGAGACTAAAGCACTGTCAGTACGCCAAATAATGTTTTGCATGTCTTCCGCAAAGAAAGTTTGTCTTTTCTTTAGGCTGCAGCAGCTGCAAATTCCAGCTGCTTGTCCGTGTCACATCATGTCTTCTTTACCTCGGGAAGAGCACAGGTCAAAGACAAACAACAACTGGTGTGAAAGGTGCACTTTCACTCACCGTCCCACCTGTTCTGCAAGAGCTCAGCTCCCCAGCGTCCACCGTTGCCCCTTTAAAGCTCTGAACTGAACGTGTGGCAGAGGCTGTTTGCTTGACACAGATATGAATATAGAAATAGCAACAGTCTGCCAGCTGCAAAGAGGAGAAGCATGAAGGGTGCACAAACAGAGAGACGCACAGAGATGCAACAAAAACAGGTTCTGTTCCGTGCTTTATTAAATAACTAAGGAGGAGCGTGTGCGAATTCCACAGAGAACTGAATGTGCACAAACCTCAGGCTGTTTCCAGGCGTTCATTCATGGAAGACAGCATGTCAAGAATCTGCGATGCCAAGATGGTGGGTGGAGGTCTCAGTGGCTGTAGCTGTGGGGTTGTTTACCAGCAAAAAGCTGCCATCAACATGTGGAGGTTAAGATGTAGTGACATAATCACTGGCCATGAGCTGTTCCTGGAAAGTTGCTGTGGTGGATCTCTAATGTACGTCTGATTGCCAAACCAGTTGCTCTTGAAGACATCCTGTACATAGTTATGGGTTCAGTACAATCAGGGGGGAAAAAAGCGAACAATGTGTTAGCACGCTGTACTGGTTTCCTGTGGACCTTCCTTAATGTGTTTTCCATTCGGCCACTGCAGCGAAGGCCGTCTGTCAGTGGGTGACCAAAGGGTAGGGGTCCATTACTTTTCACACAACACTCACCATTGTTCCAGTCCCAAGTCCTGCTACAGAGCATTGTGGGAAGAAGAAGAGTAGCAGGGGTGGGGTTGGAGGGGGGCCTGTGTCAGATTTCTCTGGAGAGGATGGAGTGCTTGCTGTTTCCTGTTTTGTGCCGTGTGATGGTGAAAGCTCTTCCTGTTCAGGGAAGAGGTTAGGGGGTCATCGAGTGTGCACAGTAGCGGCTTCTGACAAGGACAGGAAAAAAAAGAAATAGAAGCCGGTCAATTGGCTGCATTGCATAAACAGGGTAGCAACGTCGTTCCCACTAATAGGGATTGCATTGTGTTCTGCAGGTATCTGAGGCTCAGGCATGCCGGTGCCCCCTCCTCCTCCTCCTCCGCCTCCCCCAGCCGCCCCTCCGCCACCTCCCCCCAGCGCTGTACTGCCACAGGTGAGACTGATCCTTATTCTCTCTGTCTGTCTGTCTCCAACTCTCTCTCATGCAATTGTAAACACTCGCTCTCGTCCTTCTTGCTGACCATCAACCAAACACCTGGAGGTTATTTGCATTATTGATTGAGCTACTACACACACACACACAGAATAGGATAGAGAGCAGACTCTCAGTAGCAGCAGAGTGTTATGTTTCCACAGCCGGCTCACGGTGTCCTCATGTTAAATGAGTTCCTGCAGCCAGCGAACGTGGCCAGACCGCACAGACATGGCTCGGTAGATTCTGGATACAGCAGTAATCTGAAGTTGTGGTGCTTCCCAATGTAGAGAATATGAGACAGACAATGAATCAGTCTACATAAACAGAAGTGATCCTCTCCTGTAATTCTTGTCTTCATCCACCGTTTGCTTAATGAGAACACGTCATAGGTTTCGTATATTTCTATCCGAGCTGAGATGAAGTCATAAATCTCCTTTTTTCATGCTGAGTAAAACATCTACAGTCTTCAGTCGGGCTGCACACGAGCCAGTTTGGCTCATTAGGGATTAATCTGTCACTTTTTGTATTAACTATAAAGCCTATAATGTCAGAAAATTGTGAAAAATGTTTCTCAAAGCTCACTATGACGTCTTGCCTGACTAACCGTCCTGCAATCATATAGAATAGAAGGAAACAGCAAATTTGAAAAGCTAAAATGTTTTTTGCAAGTTGCATTTTTTGCTGGATGAATAAATTAATCAAATAATAAGAAAAATTAAAGCAGTTGGTTATTAAATGTGATGTTTTTTTTACTTAGTGTTTGGATTGGCACTGGGGAGCTGTAATACTTCAATGTAAAAACACTTCTCAAACTCATGTAAAAGTTGTTCTTTCTCTCCGTGTGACAGTGTCCGTTGGAGCCTCCTAAGCTCCAGTCTGGCGGAGGAGGAGGAGGAGGTGGAAGGAATGCCCTGCTGGCCGACATCCAGAAAGGAGCCAGGCTCAGGAAAGTCACTCAGGTCAACGACCGCAGTGCCCCTGTTGTCGATAGTAAGTCCAGCAGCCTCACCACCCTCTGAAACACACGAACACACACAGTCGGTCTGTGGTCACTAAATATTAAAGGATTCCTGTCATACTGCTCGTATCATCGACTCAGCCGTAGTGGAATGGGGATTCAATAGTGTTTGTATTTTGAAATGTGCTAGTGTGGTACATTACGGTGGAAAAAAAAGTTGAAAGTGAGGGATGAGGGAGGGGAGGGCGCCTATGTGGAAGGATGTTGTGTTTCTTTGGGCTATAGTTGAGCACACAAACAGCCAAGTGCACACTCCAGGAAGGAATGCCCTATAGCAGATAATGAAGCAGGCACACCAGGAAACTACCATATACATCACAGTGGCAAACACAATAGACAGGACACACAGTATATCCTTACTATAGCTCTACAAAGAGATGCTTGTCAGTTTACAGATTTTATATATGTGTATTTGCAACAATTTTTTATAGCTAATATTATATCATATATTCTGTTTTATAGTTTTTGTTATGTTTTATGGGCAGTTTGTGTTTTCAGGTGGCTACAAGACACATTTCTCTTCAGAGAAAGTACTGATGCAAGTGTAAAATTTTATTCAAAAATATTCTCTTTAACTCTTGTTTTCATGGCAAATATCTCACAAGCTAGACAAACAAAAAACTTCCCACTGAAAAACAGCAAAAAGACAAAGACAGTCGGCTCGCTACAAGATAGAGCTGAAAATGTTGGTGCCGGCGTATCGTTTTAGCGAAGTGGCTAGTCAGTGAGTCAGTGAAATATCTCGGCTTACATGCGGCCAGTAAAAAGCAGTTAATGCTAACAATGTTAAGCGATTAAGGAACCAGGCTCTTTTGTGAAAAGGAGTGTAGTTTATCCTCAGGGAGATTAGATGATTGGGGTGGTTCAAAAGTTACTCATGTTCCTGCCTGAAGTACACAGGTGTTCACAGAAAGAGCATCACTGAGGAATTTCACGTCACTAATTAATGTTGTGATTGTGTGTTACATTAATGACGAGCATTACAAACAGAAATATTGAATAAGATTATTAGCTAAGATAAAGTTAACTACTGTACGACAGGTGCTCTCAAAATATTCCAAACGGAGAATCGGTAACATTTATAAAACAGTTAACATTTAGGACTGAGAGGTTATCAGATAACCCCCCAGATGTTTTAGTTTATCATTTTAAATGGAAAACAAAGGGAAACGTTTGCAAAGTATAGCTGAAAGTGCCAGCTGGTGTAATTTTATATCAATGTGTACATGTGTCAGTCTCATCTGGTGCAATCTGTAAGAAATATTATCATATAGTTAAGTTTTTAGGACAGAAAATGACCATTAATTTTAATGGGATGATGCGCTTCTTTTGAACACAAGTGAAAAGTTGCGGCTTTATTATGTTTATTACATTATCATGAAACTAATAAGTGCATAAAGTATGCAATTTTCTGAATAAATGAATAAATTAATTCATACGTAATGAACTTATAACAAACTTTGTATTAAAAAAGAAAAAAAAAGAATCAAAATTGTATGATTTTGGCTTTTTTTGCTTGTAATTTAATAACACGTGGTCCTCTTTAGAACCCAAGGCGAACACTGGAGATGTATCCGGAAACGTTGGTGCTTCTCAGGGCTCATCAGGTGGGACGGCACCTGTGGGACCCTCTTTAAGTGGACTTTTTGCTGGAGGGTTCCCCACCCTAAGGCCCATAGGACAAAGAGACTTAGTGGGCAAGACTCCAGGTTGGTGCAAAATGTCATGTCCTTAGTAGAGCTCTGTATTTCCAATGGTAGTATGGAACCATTAGAATGACTCCTCCTGTGTGGGTTTCAGTGTCCCGATCGAGCTCTTCGGCCTCCATGAAGCCGCTGTGGAATCCTCCCACACCGTCCGACTCCGGCAGCCCTCCTGAGCCTCACAGGACAGTAGAGGTCCAGAGCTCCATCCACCGCCTGCTCGCTCCCTCGTCCTCAGCTCCTCCGTCACCCTCTCACAGCAGCAAGCACCCGCCTCCTTTCCCTGCGTCGCCTCCGCCTCCGCCTCCGCCCGCCCCGACCTCCGCTCCTCCCCCGCCTCCTCCACCTCAGGCCTTCCAGGACCGGCCGGCCAACAGGCCTCCCCCTCTCCCCTCGTGTCCTCCCCCTCCACCTCCGTCCCAGGTTACCAAGCCCACATGGCTCCCCATCCAGCACTCTCACCACACATCTATCTCCCAGCCCTCCACTCCTCCGCCTCCACCTCCAGCTTTCCAGACTCCTTCACCTGTCCCAGGGGATCGCTCCTCGGGGTGCTTCTACCCTCCACCTCCCCCCACGTTCTACTCAGAACCCTCAAGGTTCCCAATTCTACGCGACAGCCCCCTAGGACCTCCTCCGCCACCTCCTCCTCCGCCTCTCCCAGCTTCCTTCACCCCCAGCTGCCCATCCACCCTCCCTCCACCGCCACCCAAGCTGGCCCCAGTGGCCTCCCCAGCCATGCGCTCTCTGCCGCCCTCATACCCCTGCAACGCTCCCACTCGACGGCCACCAGCTGTTCCCAGAAGTGCCGGTAAGTGGACGGCAATCGACATAACATCTTCAATGTAGTTTTTTTCGTTGTTTGTTTTTTACCCCTCTTATGCATCCCTATTTATGTATTTTGTTGTGAGACTTTCTTTGAACTTTCATGTTTGCAGTGCTCTCTGGTTTTAATGAGAATTGAAGCTGTGTATTTGAACTTTTACTGTGTATGAAAAAGCCAGACTAAGGCCAAGACTTGAGCTTTAACAGTAGCTATGAACTCCTAACTCCTAACGCTCTGCAGTGGAACAAAGCTAAACCTGCATCCTCCCTATTCACTCATTTTTAAACCCAACGCACAGCCAACATCACTAGTATTGGAGCCAACTTGTAAAATGAACGGCGAGGATGTAAAGGGAAATGTACCAGAGAATGATAGCTGATTTTTATTTTTTTTAAAGAGAGAGTCAAGGGCTTAATGCAGAGGTTTGTAATTTGGGGTCACAAATTAAATCCACACAGTCGTGGGATAATTTTCAGTAGCACCTTCAATCGTAAAACAAGAATCCTGACTCTTCCAAGAAAAATCTACATTTGCTCAGTTGATCTGTTTTTCTGTGTCTGGAATCTCCAACCAAGTATAGGTTAGAAACTATGGCAGCTGTTAAGGGTAGCCATTAAAGCAAACACTATGTGTTGCGTAACCCCATAGTTTTTTTTGTGATTTATACAAATTACTGTTTTCTCACAGAGAAAAAAAATGTGAACATGGCCTCACAGTCTCGCATCAGATGTACTTTTTTACCTTCTATGTGCGGTCTGTTGCTGACGTCCTCTCATCTTGGTAACAGGTGCGGGTCGGCTCGCTCCTCCTCCAGCTCCTCCGGCACGTTCCCCCTCCACAGAGTTGTCCACCCGCATTCCTCCCCCTCCGCCGCCTCCCCCCCTGCCCCCATCCAGCCTCAGGAACGGACACCTGCACAGCCTGGGTAGGACGAATCACGACAAAGTTGTAAATTTAGTTAGTAAAATAAAATGCAAAAGAAAATGTCCAGTGTGGACCAGTGAAGTGGACATAGCAGCAGGTTAAGACCACCTGCCACACATTTTCTATTTTACCCTCTATGGTCAGTATGAGAAGAATGTAGAAGTTTGCTTGTGTCACACTACTGTCCATATTTTTATCTATACTTTTGTGTAATTTTTGAAGCTCAATTGGAAAAAAAAAACAAAGTGGGAGCTTCTAACTGTGTCCTAATTCAACTCCAGCAGATGACTTTGAATCCAAGTTCCAGTTCCACCCTGTAGAAGATTTACCTCCGCCCGATGAATTCAAGCCTTTCCCTCGGATCTACCCCAGCAAAGAAAACAGAGGTAGCCACACAGCACGCACATTGCTTCTCAACTTGCCTCAGCACTTTGGTCCTATTTTCTTAGCTGTTTTTTTCTTTTTCTTCCTTTATGCTCTCTTCCAGTGAACCCCAAACCTCCTGCGATCAGGACACACCTCAGATGAGTCACCCTGTTCTTCATCCCCGACCCACAGCAAAGAGACTATTCCTCCTCCGTCTTCCGACAGCTCATGACAATAACATAACTGCCATGGACTTGTTTAGATAGAGGTGTTTTTGTGTGCGTGTTGTTTGTGTTTATTGTGTGTGTGCATATGAAAGTGTCAAACAGGGTCCCATCTTACACTGACTATGTGACCTCTGAGCTTTTCCAGTGTGGAATGTTTTGAATGTGAGGAAGAGGAGGAGGGTTCGCCCCACTAATACTCATAAGCTGCACACAGACTCTACACACACGTATACTCCAAGGACAGTGTCTTCCAGCAACTATATTTAACATGACTCTTGACACAGTGTGTAACACTTCATTACCGACATACAGTATAGAAAACTCATTTGCGATGATGTGTTGTAGCACTTTTACAAAGCCACAAAGGTGTAAAACTCTTTCACATGCCTACAAACTGGAGTCCAGGGGAGATGCTGCTCAACTGCAAAGATTGTATAAATGTGTCAGGACATTATCCAATACTGCTGCCTTTTCAAAGTGATGCTTAAATGCTCAAGCAAGACGATCCTCTCCAGAAGTTTGTGTGCAACAAGTAGGCCTAATTTCAGTGTAAAAGTCAATGTGAAACCATGATTGCATGTGAATTTGTGTTCATTTTTCACTTGCGCCTTCAGGGTATACTTACCGTCGGTGTTCATGAAGCATCGTACATACAGTGTAGTGGTGCTCTCCTGTGTTATTGTGACTTTTTCTTTTTCAGAGAATGTGATGGGACAATTACTGACATTGTGAGGATTGTTGGAATGCATCGGTTTTAAATGACACTGAATTGTTGGCTTGAATAATAGATAATAAGTGAGGTATACTGTTTCCTTTCTTTATGTATTAACCAAGACTAACACGTGGGAAGACAGTGCCACCTGCTGGTTGAATGTGTGACCACCAAGTAAAACCAAAGTATCTTTGTTTAACAAGTGTACTCAGGTCGTTTTATTCATTAGACTGGTTTTAAATTGAAAACAACATACATACCTGGCTTTAACAGTGTAGTCATTTGTTTAAGTGTAGTCTGGAAGTGTTTACATGAGGGAAGACAACCACAAAGCTACAGAAACAGGACAGTCTAGATTCTAGTTCAGTCATTTTCTGGTTGGAAGACTCGTGAGTGTAATATCTCAAAACAGCCTCCGGCACTCTGGGTAAATAACAGGTACAGTTAATCTCTGTTGTGATTCTTCTTTTTGCCATTTCTTGTCGACAGAATTATTCCCTGTTACTGCAAAGTTCTCCAAAATGTATGCGTTTGACTCACTTAATGCACAGATCAGGGCTGAACAATAGATCCTTTCAGCACTGACATCTTTCTCACAGATATTTTGACTCTAATTACACTGATAATGGCTGGATTGTTCTGAGGTGTACCAGTGCCATTGGTTCAGTGTCATGTGTGCTGTCTTTCTGGGAGCACTTAATACAACAAAACCGATATGAGCTGCTTGTTTTGTGATATCAAACGGTCATATCCCAGGAAAAAAAAACCCTGTTATACCCCAAAGAAAGGCCCAGTTCACTGCTACATGGAGAAGGCACAGGATTGTAGAAATCAGTAAATTCACCTTTTGCTGATGATAAACACTCATTTTAGATCACGAGACTGATTTAATGGCATTTTGGTCACTTGTCACAAAAGTTAAATGTTTACAATCTAATTCAACACGGACCTATAAAAGGTGAACTGCATGAATCTAATAAGCAAGGAAAGACTGTTTTGCTTTAGGGGATTTTCACAGCCAAATTTAGCAGCACGTATCTTTTTACATTACCTGCCCACATGATGCAGTGTGACAACAAGCGTTCACTTTTCTGCTGCCTCAGATATTTTGAGATACTGATTAAAGCAAGTAGTAAAAAATCTAGTCTTTAAAATTCATATTGAAGATGACATGAAGCCATTTCAACTAATAATAATAATAATGATGTACTGCAGGGAAGTTTCAAAGGTTGTACGTTTACAGCGGTCCTAAGAAGGTACAAATTTCACTTTTCACAAATAAAAAAATAAACCACATAAATCACTAAATTCACACAGGAGGGGTTCAAGTGCCACACACCACACAAACACAATGCTTCAATAAAACTGAAATGCTTTGTGATAACCTGAGAAAGTCTTTGCAAAACAACTCTGCGCCAAAGCAGTTCCGCCATGAACCACAACAGAGCGCTTTGTGGGACTTTACAGTTCATCGTGTTTGTAAGTGAACTCTCTGGAGGATATAAAGCCGTCCTTGTTCTTATCCTCCTTGGCAAAGATGTCCTCCATCATGTTCTCATGGAGAGTGTCGTTGGGGGGGTAACCGTAACGCTCATACTCCTTCCTCAGATACTCTTTCACCTGGCGGGCATGAAAAGAACAGTAAGACTGAGTGACACAGAGAGTGAGACAAATAAACAGACTGGAAAAAAAAAACAATGTGATGAGAAAATAAACCAAAACAAAAAAATTTGCACTAAAATCCATTTACTCTTCAATACAGGAACAAAGTCTGAAATGGGATTTTCCAGCCATTATTTGTTACACAAAGACACCTTGCAATGGGTGACACTAAAAACAAGCAAAACATACAAACACAGGCTGATTGTAGTCAAATAGGTAGCAACTGTAAATACTGCTTCTAATATATGTACCTTACCGAAAACATTTTGTTGTTGGGAGCCGATTAAAGCATTTACACTTTTATTGTACTTCTACATGCTGTTCTCTCATTCATTTCATGTTTACAAGCTAGTTTTTTTATGACTGGCAATCTAACAGGTCTGCCTGATCGCCAATACGTTGGTCTTCTGTTTTAAATTGTGTGTATTTGAGAAATAATTAATATTTTAAGTAATGTTTATAATAAATATTTGATTTTTCCCCCCAAATCAGTCTTATTCTTTTGAAATACTCAACAGTTTTACCTCTTAAGGCTTCAAAAAAACTGCCCAGAACTCCTACATCCTCACGACCAGGGCTTAGGAAAGGTCACAAGGCACCGAAACCAGGGTACTGTTCGGTTTAAACTCAAACTGTCTTCACCTCATGCTTGGAGAGCCTCCAGTCGTCGTTGAGGTCCATCTCTTGGAAAGACTCGTGCGACCTCGGCCCATTTCTGATCTCAAGCACCTCGATGACGAAGGTCAGTGTGCTTTCAGGTGGGATCTTACCTGACCACACACACAACACACAAGGCAACAATAAGTCAGCCACAACTGAAACTGGATATGGACGAAGGTTTCTGCGAGCACTATAAAGAAAACAGGTTGAATAACATTTTCTTAGTATTAATAACAAGCAAACTCCGGTTGTATTATTAGTCCTGTCAAGTCATTCAGGTTTTTGTTGTCATAGCAAATGTTAGTTAGACACAGTAGAAACGAATGTTATTGGTTAGAGTGTTTTGGTGCTTACCAGAGCAAAGCACAATACAGTTCACATGCTCCACGTTGAGGAAAAGTGCAACTGAATGAAACCTTCATTCAGTGTGGGAGTCCTAGAAAGTCATTCAAAACAACACAGACACATATAACACACTTACATGCATAACAGATACAATGACAATACAGTTGGAGAACCTGAAAGACTTAACACAGTGCCACATATCTGTTCAGCAGCATGCAGTTGAGCTTTGTCGCTACATAATGATGAAACTACAGTACCTTTTCCTTCCTTCCCATAGGCCAGAGCAGGAGGTACGACCAGCTTCCTCTTCTCTCCAGCGCACATGTCCTGCAGACCTTTATCCCAGCCTTTGATCCCTTGTTTGATGCCCAGTGTGAACCACACTGCCTGCTTGTCACCTTCATTTCGACTGGTGGACAAACACAGACGAAGACGGAGTGAAGTGTAACAGATGATCTAAAGAAGGTGAGACTATAACACGGTTGCATAGATGTTGTTTTGAGACAATGATGGGTTTGCTTCTGTGAAAGTTTGGCTGTAATTTCGATTTATGCAGTAAAAATAATCAGCATTTTTAATGATTTTAACTCGGCAGACCTGAACACGTTTATGTCTATGTGAGTGTCAGTTTATGTACCAAGAGATTTGTAGCTGCTGTCTGCTACCTGCATTTGTACGGAGAGAAAAAGCTTTAAAAGAAATTGTCCCCACTACACTTGTTAATTCAAAGGCATCAACAAGGCCAACATTTCTTTTGACTTTGCTTTTGCAGTTCTACTTCTTTTTAATCTGTCAATATGCTTGGCTACCTTGTTCGTGAGGTTGTCTTCATAGGTGTAGAGTATTAGATATTTTTGACTGCCTCCATGCAATTACACGCTCGGTTGCATGCTATTAACTTTGTGTCTCTTCTCACCAGTAGTTTGCTTTGTTCTCTGTCCTCTCTCTCTCTCTCGCTGTACCTCTCTGCAGGTATTTCTGGCTCTAGCTGCAGGTTTCTGTTCTACAGCTACAGGCCTCAGCAATGTGTCCAGTGTTTAAGTTGTCTTGTTTATCAGTTTACATTCACCCCAATGAATTAAAGCATGTGTTCTGAGCCTGGCTCTGCTGCAGGTATCTTCCCATTTAAAAGGAATTCTCCCTCTCTTTTGTTGCCAAGTGTTTGCTCAGAGGAAATCACTGGATTCATTGAGTTTGTGTGCATGATACTGGACATTCTTTACCTAAATAACTAGATTGGTCAGGTAAAGTTGTATTGTAGGGTCTCAAACTTAACATCTGAACTTGTTGGGTAAATTTGATACAATATTTTTTCTTTGTTTAAAGCTCCTTAGATCAAATTGTGTGGTTTTAAATGTGCAACATATTTAAAAGTAGCCTGACATAACTGTCAACGGCTTTGGCAATTTCCTCTTGGGCATGATATTAGAAAACAAAATTAAAGTTGGTTATCTAAGGGTACACTGTTAAACCCCATACAATCAATTGAAAAGAGGGCTATGCATAGAACTGGATCTAAATCCAGTAACTACAACATTTACAAAAGCATTTCCCTACAGACGTTGCTATTCAACCACATACAACCAAGTAGTTCTGATAAACCAGTAAGTTTTTAACACTGACTCAGTAGTATTTCAAAGATTTAATATCACTGTCATTGAAAGATGTGCATACAGTACAGAAATGTTGTTTTTTTTTAAAAAATATGGATATAAATGATCTGTTTGTACATGTTTTTATAAGTTAAAGTGTGTCTGATTTAGGTGAAGCTGTGGATTTAGTTTAAGCTCTGGGTAAGACAGACTGTAGTGATGAAACAAATTCTGAAGAGCTCCTTACAAAAAGTGGTATAAACTGCTGAATATTGCAAGATTGACACAGAACCTGCAGCCAAAAGAAAGGAAGAAAAGACTGGATGGACACAGTGTGACATCTCAACTGGGTGCATGTCCTGAGCCCAAAAAGAACACGTTTTTCTTGAGAGTCTTATGTGTGCCTGTCCTATGTAAACAACATTTCTTATGAGGTTCTTCCACAACTAAAAGTTAAACAGTTACAGATTTTTAAACAATCTGAGATCACATTAAAAGCTCATTACACCATATTATGTTTTTCATGTACTCATACATACAGTTACTCCTTCTCAAATCATCAGGGCCTTCTGCTCGACCCTCCCTGATTTGCTTGCAACATATAAACTATGGATGTTTAAATGTGTATCTGTGAAATCTGGATTGATCTATCAAAAACCTTCGACATACTTTTAGCTCGTTGTTTCATGCGTTGAAGTTTAAAGCTACGTTTGGATCACAACATCGTAGGAACTATTAAAGATAAAAAGCCTCTCATTGTCACTGTTATTTCTCCTCATTCCATCGGACAAGTACATCAAATAATCTATGCTAAGGAGTGAATTGAAATGTTAAAAAAATGAAGCCACCCATCTTTGAGTACACAATAACAAAAACTTGATAATGCAGAAGTGGTGATATTTCATGAACCATATGTAGTTACATGTCACATTAATACAAAACAAAACATATAGAATAATTTTTATTATAAAATACTTCACTTTTGTAATCAAGTATTTACTAGCATATCGTACAGTGTGTATAGTAGGATGATGAGAAATAACAGTGAAAATTTAAAGCTTTAATCTTTAAGAGTTCCTGAGATATTTTTGTTGAAACACAGCCTAAAATTTTAATGTGCAAAGAAATGTGCAAATTAAAAAAAACAATAATAGTAATAAAATCACTGAAAGAATTTGATATATCTGCCTTAAATTTCACAGATACCATTTTGCACATCCATAGTTTATGAAAAAAATGTTGAGGCAAATCAAAGATGGTTGAACAGATTTGTTTTTCTAAAAATGTGATGACTTCAAATGGGATGACCATTGCAGAAGCAACGATAAACATGAGTGACCAAAAACATAACATTAAGTAATAAATAAGGAGACAATGTGCCACCTCAATATGCCCCCACCTGTAAAAACTGCCTGGCTCCTCCTCTGGCTTGGTGTAAGGCAGGAAAGGTGTCATTTGTTCATTTGGGTGAATTCCCCCTTTAACTTGTGCACGTGACGCTAACAAGGTAACGAATGCAGTGTGCGCGTGCATTCACACGCTGTTTTTGATGCTTTAATATCGCGAGAACTTTTCAAATGTGTAAAAGCTGTTTGTGAAGCTGTACAGAGGAGAAGTTTGACTTCCACTGTAAGTACCAGAACATTTTCTGTCATTAGTGACTGTACAGGGACAAACAGAGGAGGGTAACTCGTGTTTAGTTTACCTTAAAGTCGCTGTTTTACAAACCTCGGGTCAGTCGTGAAACGTACCTGGAGTGAAATATGGTTCCGTTCTCAAAGTATCCGTCGTGGTGCACCAGCAGAATGTCTCCATACTTGGACTTTCTGTGACAGAGGAAAGGTCTGTGCAGAACTTCTATCTGCACCTCCGCTTCAGGCAGCTTCCCCCCGCTGACAGACAGCAGCAGGGAGGAGCAGAGCCAGCTCAGCACCGCCAGCAGCATGCTGACACGGTCACCTTCCAGGAGGAACAGCAGGACAAGCAGACAAGTTTTTAACAAATGTGCAGAAGCAGCAGCAGCAGCACTTGGTCCTCTACGTGGCAGTGACTTTTCATCAGGCAAGTTGTTGCAGGAAGTTTTCCTCTGATTGGCTGAGCTTCCTTCTTGGCCACGCCCACAGGCTCTCCTCCCTTTAGCATCAACTGAGGGAGGCCTTTCAAGCTTGTGCCTGAACTTTATTAGTGTTTTTATGAAATTTACAGTCATGCAGGCAGATTCTCAACTAATCACATTTTACTGGATTCATTTTGATGTAACTTCATGCTGCTGCAGTATTCACAGGTTCTTCTTTTTTTTTGCTATTGCTGTAAGAATATGACATTCATTTTCCTTCTGTCGGATTATTTGACATTCACTTCTAAAGGGCCACACTTTGGCTTGTACATTTACAGCACTGGTTAAAGCAGTCTGTTGTGCACCGAAACACATTTACATGCAATATCACAGCATTGCACTTCATAAATATTTGTTTTGTAATACATTGCACAGGAATAAACACATTTACACACCCCTGATTTGCATACTACGGTATATATAATACCACTGCTTCTTTGAAAGAGGCTTTTTTTTCTTTCTCTCTTATTAAAAAGAACACAGCTTATTTCTGCATTAACAGTCAGCAAGTCATAGACATTGTAAATATTTCATATGATACAATCATTAAATCCCACCATCACCAGTGTCCATAACAGTCCTGCAGCCGATGGTGTGACTGTACAGCAAGAAGCTGTTCTCTGAGGCCAGTTCAGGATTAAACCTCAAGGGGGACAGTCGATTTAAAGCTGACTCCCATCACTTTTCATGGCTCAGAGCAGGCACAAGAGCTTCCCTCTCAGTCAGTCAGTTTTTAATAAGGGGTGAGACTTCAGTAGAAATCTGAAGTAGAATCCCCTTGATCAGAAAGAGGAATTGCAGAGATCCACTGTGGCCATTTTGAAACTTTTGAATTCAGGTGAAGTACTTGCAGCCAGTAGAATCAATGACGCAAGAGTCGGTGCATCTGAGCTGCCCAAAGGATCTGCAGGAAACACAGAAAATGGTTTACAACAAGTGCAGTTGACTGCATCAGTACATGTGAGTACCAACCCAGGTTATACAGCAAGCCTTATGTTCCCTTTCATTTTTCTCTTTATTTAGGGATAAATATTGGGAAGTGCGCTTATTGGATTTCTTACTGACAATTAGAGGAAAAGATCAATACTATTCTCAAGTCTGTATGATAAATATAATGAAATAGCCAGCAGAGGTTAACTCACTCTAGCATAAAGAGTGGAAGCAAAGGGAAACCAGCTAACTTATTTCCAAAGATTCAAAATAATGGTAATAGTAAAATCTTCCTTCCAACTAGGGGAGGAGCTAAGGATGGGTCGGGGTGACCACCTCCCACACCCACTGATTTATTTGATTTTAAATCAGTTGAGGGTTATATTAAAACACTTCTCACATATTAGTCCTCACAGTGTTTTTCTGTGTATCAGGATGTCAGAACCAAATGATTAAAGTAAGTTTAGAGAACTGAGTAGTTGGCCTACAGCGATTTGCCATCCAGAAAAATAAATGAATGAGAGATCAGTTTCTGTGAATAATGGACTCAGCCTGGACACTCCTATAAATCTTGTCTGGCGCTGTCCCTGCTACCAGCACTTTTATAACTCACGAATAAAATGTTGTATGTGGCTGTTAAACTCAAGTGGGGGGTTTTACCCAAAATTTTGAACCAGCATTTTTATGTAATATTTCATTATTTTAGTAAAATGCTCCCTTTTTAGCAGTTAGATGAAAAAAAATGAGACCCCTGATCTCGCATGTAGGGAGGAAAGAAAGCAACTGCTACACATAAAGACTGAAAGCTGGTTATTAAAGCTAGGCTGACTAAAAGGGCCCATCAGTACCTCAAACTCCATCCATCCATCCATTATCTATACACCGCTTAATCCTCACTAGGGTCGCAGGGGGGCTGGAGTCTATCCCAGCTGACTCAGGGTGAAGGCAGGGGACGCCCTGGACAGGTCACCAGTCTATCACAGGGCTACACTTAGAGACAGACAACCAAGCACATTCACACCTACAGACAATTTAGAATCACCAATTAGCCTCAACATGTTTTTGGACTTGTGGGAGGAAGCCGGAGAACCTGGTGAGAACCCACGCTGCACGGGGAGAACATGCAAACTCCACACAGAAAGATCCCGGAGTCCTCACCGGCGACCTTCTTGCTGCGAGGCAACTGTGCTACCAACTGCGCCACCTTGCAGCCCTCAAACTCCCATTATGTAAAATTCTATATCATACAAAAACTACATTTAACAAAAATTGTGGTTTTACAGGGACTTGTGAACTGTACTGTTTGCACTGGGTCAGTGAGCTCCTGGTGTTTTTTGGCAATCAAGAAAACCCACAAGTTACAGAATATTTTGCTGCTTGTATGCAAGTTTGTTATCTTTGACAAGTCTTTATAGTAATCTGAGATAATAGCTGCTTCCTCTACTTCAGATTTAAGGCACAGCCATGAAGGTGATCTCTCAGCAAGAAAGTGGACACGAATATTTCCTAAAATCCAATCCATTATCTGGACACACGCTTTATCCTGCAGAAGACTGCAGGAGGGCTGAAGCCTATCCCACCCTGGACAGATCATATTTCCCAAAATGTCTAACTATTTGTCTCAGCATAAATATAAAGCATGCAGAGTGGTTTGATTTAAACTGCTTTACACCAACTGCTGCCAGGATAATGCACCATCAGATCTGGATGGTTTTCGAGACATTCCAGTAAAAGTACAGCAGTTCATTCAAGTGACCTTCACAATCTGCAAATGGTTGCATCTGATTTAAAGGAACCATATGGTGCCATCTTGTGTAAGTCTCCAAGTTACAAGGTGCCCCCAAATGAACAGACACAGCATATGTGCATGTGCTCCGTCAGTGAACATACCCAGGAAGGTAGGACTTGCAGGTCTGGTAACCAAAGTCCTTTCCGTCGCACTCCTCCATGCCTTCATGTCGATAGCCATCTCCACAGTAGGCCCACTTACAGTCTGGAGTAACGAGGGGAAGGAGACGAGAGGAGTTTAGCGGCAGAGGAAGGAGACAGCCAGGGAGGGAAGGGAGAGAGAGAGAGAAGACGTTACTAATTTCTTTGGCACTGCAGTCTGTTTCAGTGATGCCAATACAGCATTTTCCTGCTAATTTAATTGAACAGAAGCAGAGGGTAGTGAGAAGATGGCAGGAAAACAGGGCGAGATTGATGAAAGATCAAGGAAAGGTTTCACAGTGCTTACTGCTTTTAACTGCTGCCATGTGGGCTCAGACTGTGTGGTCTACTGTAGTTACGCTCTGCAGGGCGTCTCACTAGCAGCTGGGTGTGACAGCATGGAGCGTGCAGCAAAAAGCCAATCTACTTTGTAGTTGGAGACTAGTTGTAGTAATAGATTTGTCAAAATTCACAATACTCTGTACAATACAGCCTCTTTTTAAAGCAGCTTACAGGTGCTTGCATTATTAGAGTTGCTGGCTGTTGGTCATTTATTAATCATTTCCATTTTTCTGTCTTTTAGCTCTGCATTGCTGTCTATTTCTGAGCGTGTGCAAGAGAGCAGAAGAAGCATGTAACTTACTGAGACAAGCGTCAGTTACAATCTGGTTTCCATCATCACACTCCTCTCCATGCTGGGCCTGCACCTTTCCATCACCACATACACCAACTCTGTCCGGGACTTTCTCTGTGGACTGGAACGGCTGGAAGGGCTACAAGAGTTGTAAGAACAATCTTAATATTTCAAGTACTGCGAAATCTTGAACAAAGTGTTTGGCTCTTGTGGTTTGAAGGAAAGATGTTTAAATATTCAGACTAATGCTGGGCTTTATTTGGTGGTGAAGGGGGAAAAAAAACTTTAGTTAACTTGGTTCGTACAGTACAGTAGTAACTAAAAACAGTTTTTAGCTAAATGTAGACCAGAAAGAATATTAACTCGTACTTCCCTAGGGCTTTTAACTTCCTGTCATGATCTGCATGAGCAGATAGTTTGTTCAGAGTTACAGCTCAGTATTGAAAATACGCGATTTGAATGTCACAGTGGTGGAACGTAACTAAGTACATTTACGTAAGTACTGCTCTTAAGTATAATTTTGTACATTACTTAAGTATTTCAATTTTAAGCTGCTTTATACTTCCAGAATATTGTACATTCCACTTCACTACATTTATCTTACAGCTTTAGTTACTTTTAAGATGGAGATTTAACACAGTGGATGAAATAAACTTAAAATATAACTCATTTCTAAAGATTAAACATCTAACAAATGGCAGCGTGTAGTTCGGTTCACATTGCAAATGTCTGTTGGTTGTTTACAGCTGTGCCAAATAGTAATTTTTCCCTCTAAATGTCTCATATTCACATTTTCACATTCATAACAGAAATATAACCTTTTGGGAAAATGCTTTTAAAATCGTATTTTGGGAAAAACTCCAAACGTTTTGTGTTTTTAAAGAAAAATCTGATTTGACTGGTGATTCTACAGTTTTGTTTTGTTTTTTTTTTTTAAATGTCCACGTGACCATTAAAATTGCAGTTATTGCAATCCTTCCTTTTATTTACATAGACAAGCCTGGGCTTGTTCACACAACATTACTGCCTTGGTATGGTACAAAGAGGGCTGCAAGTGGCCGACCTTGTCACGACTCTTGTCTCTTATAAAACTGGATATAAAGTATTTCAAACTAGCTTCACCTGCTGCAGCTACAACACTAGCATGCTGCTGGTACACTGATGCTTCAGTAGAAATAATATAATGATGTTACATGTAATAATGTATCAGTCAGAGGGCCAAAAACAATACTTTTGCTTTTCTAAACTACATTTTAATACTTCATCACATTTACTCAAGTGGGGTTTTTTTTTTTATGCAGGACTTTTACTTGTAATGGAGTTTTTTTTTTTTACACTGCTGTAACTTAGTAAAGGATCTGAATACCTCTTTCACTACGGGAAGATCATTACCTGTATGGGCTTCCATCCGTCTTTATCTCTGAAGTACAACATCCTCTGATCCTTCCTGAATGCTATTGAATTGTCGAGACGTAGACGGCCCATCTCCTCTTCACTGTTGACCACAAATATCTGTACTCACAGACGTACAAAGAGAGGTGGAAGTAGATGAGTGATGATTATTTAAGGAACATCACAATTTGTGAAGATTGTATTGTGAAGGAACAGGGTCTTACTGCAGCGACTTTGTTGCTGCCGCGTCGATCTGTGTAGCTTCCAAAAGGTGCATTATTTGCTCCAGGAGTGGTGTCGCAGTCGCAGTGACCTGGTGGACCTGGAAGACCTTTCTCACCCTTTTCCCCTACGAGATACAGACCTGCAAAGAAGTGCAAAGTGTATGACGTCAAAGTTGTGTAGCACACACATGGCCAGTACAATCTAATATGGTAAACACAGCTGATTGTTTATGTGTGTGAGCTGCTGTACCTGAGGCAGGTGGACCAGGTGGCCCAGGGTGGCCGTTGGAGCCTGGGGGACCTGGGGGGCCCATGATTCCAGGGGATCCACCATGGCCCTTCATGCCCTGTGCAAACCAAGCAACATACCAATTATTAGATTAGAAAATACACACAAATAGACACAGTGGAGGCTGCCTGCATGTCACTGCCACTTGTGCTTTGTTGTGATAAGACTGACAAACTTGTGAGAGTCTCTAGAGTGTCGGTCTCCTCACAAGAGTTGAGTGATTCTGCCAGGATGCTTTAGAGAAGTGTGAATTATCTGAGGCATCTTACACACCGATCCAAGCCTAATTTATGTCAAACACACACATACAGTAATGCATACTTTTGCGTAACTCTTGCTTGTCCTTTGCCCCCCACCTGTTTGCCTCTCTTTCCTGGGCGCCCAGTCGGTCCTCTCTTCCCTGAGACTCCTGCTTCTCCCTTTGGTCCTTGCTCACCCTTGGAGAGGAGCAAAGTCATCAGCAATCAGATTACATCAAATCAAGTGTTCTCATTCTTTCATTTTTCTTACCTTCTGCCCAAGCATTCCTGGCAAACCGATGGAACCCTAAACAGAGACAAAATAGGAACTTGATGTGAAAAAAAAAAGCTTTAATTTCATTCACAGCAGGGACTAATGAATTGTATAAGGCTAATTTAATCTGCCTCTGAAACAGACATAACATTAAAGCAGCTTGTAAAGACATGGAAGGCAATGTCGTATGAACATCTGTTATCCAATATTTGAAGAAGCTGGTTGAAGCGTACTTTACAGGCTAATTAAATTATTACATCCATTAGGAGACCGCATGAGTTGAGATGCTCATTGCCCTAGCCAAGCATAAATGGGCTGAATGTAGCTGCACAACATAACGCTTTCCAAAATGATTTCAGACCCGCAATAAAAGAAACATTTCTATCAAACCTTGTCGCCTTTTGGTCCTGCTGAGCCAGCATCACCACGAGTTCCCTTTCAGAAAAGACGAGGGAAGGGGAGGAGAAGATAAAATGTAGGATATAGTAGTTTTGTAGTAACAGCAGATATCGTGGAACTTGTATTTCTAAACTTACCTTATCTCCTTTGTAACCTGGTAAACCCTGGAAAGATAGACACGGAGTTGAAGAGCAGATTAGACAGAAAATTCAGTAAGAGTCCAATGTGTAGGCTGGTGCACATGATGTTGTCTAACCTTTGTTCCCGGTGGTCCCCTCAGTCCTGGTAAACCCATGAGTCCTGAATCACCCTTCTCACCCTTTAAAAAAACATATATCTCCATTACTATCTATGTCGTATACTTTTTGCCACATCAGGATCCCCTGTAGTCAAAACATGTCTGTGCTCATAGCAAGATCTACCTTGGGTCCCTCTGGACCAGGCCATCCTTGAAGTCCTTGTTTCCCTGGAAGGCCTGGAGCTCCAGTACGACCCTACACAAACAAAAAACATCAATGCCATCACTCAGTGAACCTGCTGGTGCATTTTCTGCTCCCTGTTCAGTGAAATGTGGTGCAAAAGTGACATGAAGATGAAACCGTTTCCTTGCTTTAGGTTTCATGAGGGATTTTGTGGGACTGTGAAGGCTCATGTACACCTACACTTTCTTGCAGATAGAAGCGCAGGAGGAAATATCATCAAGTGAAAGATGAAATAACTCCCACATGCTGGCCTTTAACTTGCACTGGACTTTGTTGGAAATGCAGCATTTTGATCCTTAAACCACTGGCTGTGTATAAACATGGACTAACACAACTTGAATTTGTGAGTTATATAAAAGTTCACCAACTGCACAGTTGTCTTCAATGGGGAAATTAGCTATAGAGACCAAAACATATTTTGTAGCAGGATGTCAACAGGTTTAGTTCTGCTGTGAAGTTGGGTATTTTAACATGGAGGTCTATAGGGATTCACTCGCTTTTAAACCAGCCTCAAGTGGTCATTCGAGTAAACTGCAGTTTTTGGCACTTCTTAGTTGGCTCCATTTTGCAGAGATTGCTGCTTGCTAAAAACTCTTCATTATGAAGGTCTAATGCCAGAAATGTTGTATTACCAATATGTTTAGTGCAAATAAAAGGACAGTGGGTGGGAGTTTTCTCTTCTTTTAGTGCTAAAAGAGTCTGATCTCTAACTCTATCAGGCGTTTGCCTTGTTCTCTTCAGTGCAGTCTTATTATTGTGGTTCATCAGAGACAAATGAGCACAGCTTCAACAGCGCCACTTACTGCTGCTAATTAGTGGACAGGAATATGGTCTTAATTAATCTCACTCTATTGCCAGCTCCCTCCGAGCAGAAGAACCAGATATGTTATGCAACAGCCTCGCATCTCGGTGACACCTAGACAAGTATCGCAGAGCTGCCGCCATGCTAGCAGCGTGCTCTCATTTAGCTGCCTGTCATTAAAACCGCAGCCTGTGGAGACACCGTGGACCTGCTGTGTGTGCTGGGTGATTTATCACGGAGAGCAAAAGCACTTAGGGAGATTAAAGTGCAGAAGTGGAGTGCTGGAGAGGCTGGATCAGCAGGACTAGAGTCCAGTGCGAGGGCTAATGGAGCCAGGCCAAAGGAAAGCAGAAGAAAGAGGAAGAAGGAGCGGAGGAGAAGAAAGGAAGAAGGGAATGACGGAGGGGTGATGAGCATGAGAATGACGGGAGGCGTCCAGGGAAGGTGATCAAGCTTTGCTACGTGGTTGCAGCGGCTACTGAGACTAATGTAGCATGACCCATTTAGCAGCTGCAGAGGATATTCCGAGCGCATCAATAGACAAATCACATCACAGAGAATGAGGATGCATCGAGGGGACGAGAGAGGCAGAGAGGGGGAGAAATCCAGATCCTATTATTCCAAGGGCATGCGAGATGGACCGGAGAGAAATGAGCGAGACGCGCAGGAGAGGAGGAGCAGCTCACCTTTGACCCTGGACGTCCAATTTCTCCCTGGAGGAGGACAAATGAAGGGAGAGGAGATGTACACTCATTAGAGTCGAGAGGCACAAGGACACACATCTATAGAAAACTGCATTAGAGACATAATTCACCAAAAAACACACACCTTCTCCCCCCTTGGTCCTCTGATGCCAGGTAATCCACCATGACCCTGAAATATGACACCAGATTTATATGCAGCTCACATATCCCATATTGAACATGGTGCATTTGGAGGAGGATCAATACTAAAAAGGTCATTTCCACGCTTGCTTAACAATATTTCCATCTACTATCTTAAAATGGACACGGCAGTCTGATTACATTGTCTGACAGATGATTTCATTAGAAATTGTGTAGTATTTTATTTCAAAACAAGGCCTTACCTCTGGGCCTCGTGGTCCTGGAGGTCCTGGAGGTCCAGGTTCACACCCCGGTGCCACAGGTTTTTCTTTTTCCTGCACCTCTCCTCCGAAAACACTCGGTTCTAACATGCTCGTGCCTTCCTTTTATTAGAACAATCACACACAAAATACAAGTGAGCAGCTAAACAAATGTGTAGAGGAGGGTTTATTCTGCAAGCAGGTGTGTGTGTGAACACCTACGGGGCTGCCCCGCTTCCAAAGCTGAGGCGGAGGAGGGAAGAGCGGCGGCGGAGGAGGTGACATGAGACAACAGGGGTCGAACCTCACCGGCTCATCCAGCAACCTGAGGGCTGAGAGGAGACCAGAGAGAGGCTGCCGTGATGAACTGCAGCAGGGAAACGAACATGCAGCACGTTATGTAACCCTTCCCTTCTGCAGCACCGGGCTATGCCTTACCTGAGCGGGCTGAGAGGATGCCGTCCATGTAAGAGTGACGGGAAAAGGCCCATGCAGGACACAGAAGAATGTGGAAGGACATGGCAATTTTCACCAGATCCATGCTTGCTGCTTTACTTCCCCTAAAAAAACACAACACAAGCTGTCACACACACTCTATTTCTGTTTCCTGAGCTTAATGCAGACACTGGCAGCTGTCACTTTTCCTTATTCCCTCTTGAGGGTGTCAGTATTTCATCACTTCCAAACACCCCCTCCCTCTCCCTCCCTCTCTCTCTCTCTCCTTATGGCATAATAAACTTGTTGCAGCTCCACACTGCAGCAGATGCAGCCACCGCTGTAATTCCAGCCGTGCACCAACCCCCTCTGTGCCAGAATTAGACCTAAGGGAGGCCACTCACTGACAAGTCATGTCAACAATAGTAAGGTTCATTCACACACACATTTTTTTAGTGCACTTCCAGTACATGTAAGCAGGACAGTGGTAGTGGCCACTGTGATTTGCAGAAATAAGATGCTCACTTATTAACCTCCTAATTAGTGGCTTTCTTCTTGTATCTGTTAAAAAGTACACCCCGTCCTAATGATCCTTTAAACTGACGGGATGTCATCTCACACCCACTAACACGCAGGACCCCCCCTCCTTACCTTCCACTTGCAATTGTGCCGCACTTGTAGACGCGCAGTCTGGCGCTCCTCTCACCTAAATGAAATGCGCGGTGTGCAGCTCCAGGGATTGTGGCTCCTCTGACATTTGTAGCCAATCTGGAAGCCTAATAAATCTGATCCACTTATCGACCTGCTTTGCTTTTTTTTTTTTTTTTTTTTACCCTCCTCTCTTCTCCTCTTCCGCCGGTCAATAACAACACAATTGTAGAGGGACGGAGCTTTTTTCTCCCGCCGCTGAAAGCCCAGCAGAGGCCACCGAGTGGAGCCGACACAGCGGTGCGAGCTTCAGTCCCAGCGGGTCTGGATCACAGGCGCATTAACCAGAATCTCATCTGGATCTACTTCAGGACAGCTGGCTGGATAACGGGGGAGGCTGTGACACCGTGGCTCGCGCTGCTCTGGCACGTTTCGTGTCCACGCCGGAGCTGCTGGTCTCTTTTGTAGGAGGATGGCGCCCCCTGCTGGACGCTTAGATCCACGACAGAAATAGAAATCAATATTATGACATAATGTGAGCATCTTACGGTCGTCCTCAAATGTATTCATACACTTCCATTAAAGAAAAGGCAAAATTCACAATATTCACTCTGACAACTAGAAACTGAAAAAAGTAATAATAAATAAAAATTTGCTCAATTATAATTTAGTGAAATGAGACATTGCTTTTGAATTGTGGTTGAAAAGAATAAAAAAAAAAAAAAAAAAAACTGCGGATGAGCAGTGGGCCAAAATCAAAATAGCTGTCAACAGGTGCAGAAGTCTGATTGACAGTTACAGAAAACACTTGATTGCAGTGATTGGCTCAAAGGGTTGTTCAACAACATATTAGTTCACGGGTCCCATCATTCTCATTGCAATGTCATGATTTTCATTTTATTATTGTTATTATTGTTGTTGTTGTTGTTTTTGTTTTTTTTGTTTTTTTTCAATTTCAACTTATTTCAGTAACAGCTGTTTTTTTCTTTCTTTAATGGGAGGGTATGAATACATTTGAGGACGACTGTATTTGTCATAATGCAAATGGAAAGGTTTTAAAATACACTGCTTTATTTTATTTTTTTTAAATAGGAAAAAGCCAACAACTACTGAAGAAAATCAAATTGAAACAAGAAAAAAACGTAAACTTTTCTTGTTCATGAATATGGTAATTAAGTCTGTAACACACAAGCAATTATTTTTAAGAACACAAAAAAAGTTAGAACAACCTACTAATAATTCCCCTATCTCACTGTAGTTTGTGGGATAAACATTAATTCACTAGAAGCTGTCTTAACTCAGAAAGATTTACGCAAACTGTTGCTTTCTTTCTTTCTTTTCTTTTTCTTTTGAACCCAAACATCTTTTGTCTTGATGTTGGTCCTCAATAGAAAAGCCATGTGATGAAGCCACAGACAGCACAGACAATAAAGTGCTTCATTAACTGACTAAATGCATCAAGAGATCAAACTTAGAACAATATTAAGTATGTTTATAAGTTTCAAATGGACAGAAACAATGGAATTTCACTGTGGACACAACGACACACAGAAATATTTAACAAAAGGGATATATCATTTATTACCATATTCATTTAGTCAAAGTCAGAGTCAAGGCTGTCTGAAAAAAATGTACAACAAGGTATAAAAAAAAAAAAGCAACTCAGTGTAAAGAATATAATATAAATGCAGGTGCTTAGCATAGTCCCTTATCCAGCTGGTCGGTATTGGACCAAATTGACCCCCCTGTCCTTACATCTAACAGAAAAGGATTTAGAAAATGCATGAATACAAAACATAATAAAGTGCAACCTTGTAACAATCGAAGTCCGTAACACCCAGTGGCTTAAAAATATGAGTAAAAATACTTTTAACACCCATTTTTAAGACACGTAAACAGATAAGACTTAACAAGCAGTAAATGCAATATAATAGAAAAATAAACACTAACAGTGATCGATAATGCGAGGAGAGCTAAAGTGTCAGAAGTGTGTAGTTTCTGGGCAAGCAGCAGCAGTAGAAGTTTTAGTTACACAATGAAATCCCAAAGAGCCTCTTTAGGAAGCCTTGACTGAGAGATGTTAAGAAAATCCACAAGCTGCAGGAAGGCTGACTCATTTGATGATTTAAAAAAAAAGCCTCCTGCACACAAAACAGTGTGGCAGCTTTGTTGTGATGTAACAAAATGTACTGACTTAAATAGAAAAACCTACTTAAAATGAAAACATAGAGCACACTTGTTGTTTTTCTCCATGAACATACAGCGTAATACTTAATCCACTGCTGTTTGTGTGTGCTCTATGTCATCAGTATATTAGGAAGAGGAGGAGGTGGCATCCTTTAAATAGGCAATAATATCTTTTCTTTCCCTTTTCTTTCTGATCCCGGAGAAGATCATCTTGGTACCAGGAATGTACTTCTTTGGATTTTCAAGGTAGATGTTTAGAGTTTCCTCATCCCATACGATACCTAACAAAAAACATTAAACACATATAAGATTTGCAGTGTTTTTTTTAAATGAATGTGAAGTTACTTGTCCATTATATTTCAAAGCTGCATGCTCTCACATCCTGTGACTGTGTTATTGCCTGACGTCAGAGCAGAGCTTAGAGGCAAACTCAGTCGCTGCTTGTTCAGACCTGCAGCTCTGACTGTCAGGCACAGAAAATGTAAAAACTAAGCTGCTTCTCAGCACTACAGCAGAAATACAGATAGAAATGTTCCTGGGTAGCTGGAGAAGCTTCAGCAATAGCGTTGCCACACACTATACTGTGTTCAAACTCTCCTTTGAAATCAATACAAATAAAAAAAAAAAAAAGCTCAGCTTAGTTCAGTTCAGGGCTTGAATACTGAATCTTAAGGTTGTGTACACAAAAATGAAGAATCATGCTGTACTACTTGAGGTGATGCATTATTTTTTTTCTCTCTAGTATATTGAACACACAGCTGTGGTTACCATGGTGCTCTGTCAACAGTAAAAGTGACCAAATTTGTAGAAATATGAAGTCAAAGTTAAGCTCAAGCTACACTCTAAGAGAAACCTGATTAAAAGAAAGCAGGATTTTTGTGGGTACGTGCAAAATAAATCGACTTTTTTTTGTCACAATGAAGGCATTAGTACAGAAACTGATTTTATATTAAATTCTATAGTTTCCACAAGAAGAACTAAACACCCAGTGGGTGGAACAGACTATTTCCTGCACTGTAGTTTATTGTTGCCACAGAAACTGTTTATCTTCTTCCATATTACATATGTCTCTACAGTGAAATACGATGGAGGGCCTCTAAAAGCAGCTTCGCCTCTTCAGACTGATGCATGATTCATAACTTCAGTATTAATGAGGATCAGGAGGAATCACGTGTTGCATTCATTCCCATTCACTGTGTTGTTGAGCTGGCATTCCTCCACATTGATCTGTCAGATCAGAGTACAAATACATCCTGGCTTCTGATTTTCCTTCTTTTGCCTTTGTACCTTCATCTTAAACAGTGATCGGCATGTATGGACAGCAGTTTATGACTCAACCAGTCAGTCAGCTTTTCAATAGATAATTTCCTCTATGCTTGTTGGAGTTCAGGTGGTCTGTACAGCAGTGATCCATACCTTTATCGATGTTGGCCTGCGTGTAGGAGTAGCCCGGCGACTGCCCCGTCCTCCGTCCAAACAGCCCCCACAGGTTGGGTCCCTGCTTGTGGCGTCCCCCCTCATCCACTGTGTGACACTGGGAACATTTCTGGACAAACACCTTCTTCCCTTTCGCAACGTCTCCCATGACCAGCAGCTGGGGAGGGGGAGATCAAAAGAAAGCAAACAGTGTACAGTCAGTCACACACAGGACAGGAAAATATGAAAAGAGTGAGAGAACACAGCCTAGCAGTTACACAAAATGTAGCCCAGGGCGCATGTGCAGATCAGTTAAGTTTGACGCTTGTTGTTAAAGTTATGAAACGTGTTAGTAAGTTCAGAAAACAAGGGAAAAAAATCTGCTAAACTTGAGAAGTTTCAGATAATACACATCAAAAAGTTTGTCATCTGGAGCGGAAACACTAAGTTGCTGTTTATTTCTCTGTCTTGGTGGGAAACGATCGCTTGCACTCGAGGTAATTATCCAAAACAACAAACACAAAGAGGCACATCCTTCCGCAAATGGCACTGTGTGTTCCAGAAACTTACCTCCAAGTACGAGTTGTTTCTCCCTTTTCAACACTTCTCAGATTGTTGTTGTTGTCTGTAAACTTAAAGTGTCTCAATGTTCCTTGATGTGCCGGATTTGAACCTCAAACCAGAAGATCTCAGATTTCGGAAGGGCGCGGCGTAGTTGGGTTGAATAATGTGTGACACGGCGTGGAGGTCACACCCACCTCCATGGGCAGGTGAGGTATGTTTGTAATGTGAGGGAGCAAAGTGCCGGGAGCAGTAGTGGCTGTGAGATGGACTGGTTTGGGTCATGTTGTCCCAGTAGGGGAGAAATTACATTTTGACGTTTGTGACATTATATGGACGGTGTGTGCCACCGAGCTGATGACAATAGCGTGGACTTTCTCATAGACTTTAATCTGATTGTCCTGGCACGACCCCCTACATGGCGAGGGTGTCCTCACATTGTTCACATCGCGCATCGGTAAATTGCGCAATACGGTAAATATATAATAAGGACAAATGTATCGTATTCTTGTCCGTGCTGCTGGTACTTGTGATCAGAATAAACTAGGTAGAAGTCTGAATTCAAAAACACTCTTTTTTTTCCCCATAACAGACTTTTTCCCTTTTTAAAGCAGCAGCTGCAGCGACACTGTGTCCAGGGGTTAAATCAGGCGAGAGCACATCAGGGTTGAGCTCCGCCTCCTGCAAATCCAAAACAGACCCATCTCCTTCAGCGCTGCAAAGTGCCAGGAAACTCTCGAAATCCGCTTTTACACAATGTCTTCAAATGAAAAACAAACAAAGCAAAACCTATAATATGTATAATATGTATATCATTGACATATTACATTTATTAGTGTATGTCCATACTGTCTCCAAACCGAGACAGGGGCTGTGCGCAATTACGCACGTTGAAGAGCAAAGATGACTTCATCAGTTTTTGTTTTTGTTTTTTTTTTACATTGAAATCATTGAGAACAAAGCAGTTATGCTCAGGATGAATCCACCGCCAGCATAGTTCTCACTACATTTTTACTATTTACAGGAAAAGTTTGATCATCATTTACTCTGGAGGTTTTATTTTTCTAGCATGGCAAGTAAATCTTTGCAGGGAAACTTTTCAGTTTTAAAATGCCTGAATGCAGTTATATTTTCAGCACTTACATCATTGCATGGAACTCATCAAATCACTCATGAATGAGTGAGTGAATGTGTAAGTACTTTTAAATCGACAATGCTTAGACGTAATGATGTATCCATGTGAGGAATGTTAGGGTTTCCAGATACATAAATGAAATGATTACAATTTTAATTAAAGAAGTAATAATTAAACAACCTAAATTGTCTTTGACTGTATTTGGGTCTAGGCCGAAAGTAGGGTAATGTGTCTCCTGTGGGACTTCTCAAATTAATTTAAAGGGGTGCTTTGTCCCAAATTACCAAATGATAAACAACATTCATGAAAAAAGCACAACAAAAATTAGCATGCGTTGGCTTCTCTCTAGTGGTATCTGGCTGTTTAGACATTTAGATGTAATATGAGACAAAAGTAAGCCAAAGTACGCCAGTACAGTGGAGGTCAGTAGAATTTAGTTGGTGGTTTCACAAAATACATTTAAAAAGTGGAACAGCAACATCTGTTTGTTGTTACTGTTGACAATTTATATCCACAGTCTAAAGCGTTCCCTGGAACTACTTTTTGGAATTACTACTAACTACTGAAGGAATACTCCCAATTCAACTGCCTGCAGTCTGGTCTGTGAGCCCCAACCTCAGTGGTCAAGGACTCCCCCTCCTAACAAATCCCAGTCATTAATCTGATTAAGTATTAAGTATAGTGATGAGTCTGTTCCATTTAGGTGTCACATCACAAAGCCAACATACATAATACCAGTATCCTGGAAATTAGAGACACAATAGCAATGCAACCGTCATTAGTGGGATTAATTATTCATGTGTGTTTAACGCATGTCTGTTGCAGAAAAGGCTGTGAGACCAGAATTGTCTCAGTTATTATTTAAAAGTGAGAGCAGGAACTAAAAAATGTGTTCACTCATTATGTTGATTACTTGAAGTGTTCCATTAGAAAATAGTCAAGTTCATGGCACTTCAGGTATGGAACTGTGGATGACAAAATGACTAATGTGGAGTGCAATTTTGAACACAGGATTTAGAAATTTCATTAATGCATCCATGCAATATTGGCATTGCCCTGAAGGTATTAAATATAGAAATCTAATGCAATATAATACGAATAAGAGACATTTAAAACAGCCACTAGACATTCAATGCAATGAAATGTAACCAAATAAGTTAGCAGAGACAGATTTAAAAGTCCATTCTTAAAATTACAGTGATTCTCTCTTTGTTCTCAGTATGTTGGATGGAAGAGAAAAAGGTTCATCAGTTCAAAATGGGCTAATGCAACCTGCTGGGTGTGTCTGGCAGGATGACAGGTTTTGAGGTGTGAAGTTAGGAGTGGTGATTTCAGGGAAGGTGAGGTACTCAAACTTGTGAATGTAAGAGTAAATTCATTCTTTGTATTGCCAGAGGCAAGCAGACAGGGCCATGTGAAAAGAACAACTCAGAAGATTGAAATGTGTTTGTCACAATCCAAAACACCATCGTGGATCCATCACACATCCAACGTGTTTTTCAGCATCGTTCCTCGTCTCCTCATTAACCTGTTGGAAACCACTCAGACCTTGGTCGCAAAAACCTTCTTTGTGGTTTGTGTTTTCAAGTTGAGGCCTTTGTGTCAGCTACCAGCTGCAAGCTTGTTTACTGGATGTTAATTTGAATGAACAGTTATATGAATGGTGACATGTTGATTCTTTAACTCCAGAGTGGAGACAAATGTCTCAGTGGAGACTTTGACTGTGTGTTTGTCTCCCCCCAGTGGTCAAAGACTATAATGAATGAATGGTCCTGACCAAGTCTTGTTGTATTGACTCGTATTGACAGTGTAACAGTGGGCTAGTGTAGAACTGAAAAGCAATGCATAATCTGTGAAAAAATAATGAAAAGTAGGCTTAAAGAAATAAAAATTAAATGGAGTTACCAACAAAAAAAATAATTTAATGAATGAAATGTATTTTAAGTCAATGTCATGATTGAAATACTTTTTCAGGGAATGAATGCTTTAGTTTAAGGTGTGTCTCTTTGTTGATTTAACAAAAATATTTAGTACTCTCAATATGCTCCTGCAAAGGTGGCATGATACTGGTTTTGATTCTATGTCATGTAACTGGTTTCAGCGTTACCTGTCTTATTGTCACAGTTTGTGATTTAAGGAAAATGATCGGTCTGTATTTTTACCTCTGTCAGAGGAGTACCACAAGGCTCAGTTTTGGGTCCTGTTCTGTTAACAGTGTAAAAAACAATTTTACATCCACTTTACCAAATTGTAGTGCCCATCTGTCCACAGCTTTCAGCCATTTAAATCCTACAGCAAACATTTGCAAGATTTTGATTTCAAATTAGTCCTGAATGCAAAAAAAGACCAAACATATAGTCTCCTCTGGAGATGTTGTAGACAACAGCCTGAATATTACATCACTGAGTGGACAGAGTGTAGAGAGGGACTATAGTATAAATATATGGTATCTGGCTGGATCAAAAACTTACATTAATTTTCATATTGCCACACATGTCAGCAAGCTATGACACGTAATTGGATATTTGCTTCCACTGTGAAAGCCCTTTATTAAGTTAACTACTCAGCTCTAAGATTCATGACTTGTGATAGCGATTCAACTCATCACAGCTGACTTTAATCAAGTGTTCTGGTTGTCTCCAGCACTAAGACACGACGGACATTGGTTTCTTTTTATTTATTTATAAGGCACTGAATGGCAAATTGCTACCATATATAACTTCTTTGTTCAACTGTTTTTAGTTTTTGCACCGCACACACATAAAACATTTTACAATACAAAAAGCATTAAAACAAACCTGTACTTTAAAACCTTTATTTCAAACAACTCCACTCTTGAATGTAACTGTTTAACTGTGTTTGTTTTTTTTCCTCATTAATATTGCCCTATTTATTCTGTTTTCATTGTACTAACATCATTGCAAATGAGGGCATTCCCTCAATGAGATTTAAATAAAGTTGAATTAATGAATTCTATTAATTAGAATTAGAAAATGGTTTTATCATGAAAGACACTAGCTTCCTGGTGATTCTTAATATATCAGGGCTGGACATAAGCATAGTCTTTACAGTGCTGTCTATTGCACACATAGGAGGCTTTATGACGTGTGAATCTGTGTGGGTTAGTTAGTACTTGACAAGCAGAACAATCTGAAAACAAGACTTGTTCCCTCGCTGGGTCACCCTGTCCAGGGCTGCGGTGGCTGCAGGTACCAGGTCTCTGCCAAGGTGAGCTCTGCTGCACCTTAGGGTCCTGCAGCTGGGCCTAGAGAGGATAGTGAAGTGACGACTGAGTGGGTGTGTGCTGTGCTGTGGTATTTACAATGTGGACTTACAACTGAGTGTTAAGAGGTTCAGTATGGGGAGACCTGTTATTGTAGTGGAGCAGGATGAGTAAAGCAGTACACTGGGGCAACAGCAGGAGGCGATGGGTGGGTGACATGACCGCGAGTCCTTAGGAGTTTACAGATAGTCTTTTGATTAAACCTTTTTTAAAGGTTATTTGTGTTCTGATCGGTGCTGAGTTTATTGCTCAGCGTGAGTCGAATACCTGAAGCTTGTCAGCCGTTTAGTTATTGATGAGGATGGGGTGCGAAAGTGACGCGGCACAGAGATAATTTTGTACGACTCAGTGTAAAACAAACACAAACCACTCTTTAAACCTTTATTGTTCTTGTTTAGGATGTGTTTTCCATCACAATAATATAACTTTATTGAACATTTTGTAGAATCTCTCTAGCATTTTTTAAAAGTGCTTAACTTTAAGCATTTGTCCTGACAGTAAAAACACCTGATGGTAATATTTGCATCCTGTAGCAGACTTCACTATAAGCCTCTTCACTGCCCTTTATGCTTTAAAGGCTTTGTCTTCTTCTTCTTCTTCTTCCTCTTCCTCTTCCTTTTCTTCTGAGCTGCTTGTAAACTCAAAATCTCCAGCCCTGTAAGAAGAAAACATACAGTTTGTATTACTTACAACAAATCTCGCAGTCAAATATAAATGGATGTTAAAATGAAATGGAAATAAAGGTTAAATAGAATATAATATATAAATACATCCAAGACAAATACAACAATCCCCTCAAAGAGCAGAAATAAGTGAACATGAGAAAAGAGTTGCGTAATAGTGTCAGTAAGAGAATGAGTTACCTACCAGTGCAAACCAGCGTTCAGTAACCTCTGACTGGCCAGGGACCTAAGAAAGCTCCAGTAAGGACTATTTCTCCCAAATCTTTGGGGAAGCACTGGGTTCGGTGCCTCTCGGACATCGGGACAGTCTGCACACATCTGGATCAACTTGGAGGACCTTCCAAACCTCTGGGGCTTATTGGGGCTCGACGGTGCCCTTCCATCCCTCGGGTCACTGTCCCTCCCGAAGCGCATGGGTATGTTGGCGTGCAGGTGGCGAGGAATGGAGGTGGGCGGGTAGATCCTGATGATGGTCGGGAGGCTGTGCTTGCTGGTGGTGGGGCTCACGTGTATGTTGTAGCTCTCCAGGTCTAAACTCCTGCGGATTTCACCTTTAATCTGGAAAGAGATGATTGGATCAGAGGATCCAATCATTTTTTAATTTATTTTTTTAACTACAGTTAAGAATCTTGAAGTAATTGTTGTCTTTCAGACCAATCATTGAATAAAACGAGCAAGTGTATCACCTTAGGCTCTAAAAGATTGCACTGTGTTTTTTAATGACCCAAATGATCATTTCATAACAGTAATTCTGTATGTCTCAGGGCTAAAACGCCTTCAAAAAACCAACAGCATTTTCTGCAATTTATTTAACTGAATTTACCAGTTGTAGTCACAAAAACAGGTAAAGGTTTGTAAAGTTGTAAAAGGGATATACAGTGCCTCATCACTGTACAACAGATGATTTCAAGTTTCAGGTTTTAAAACAAATATTTTCCCCAATAAGATGGTCCATTACTTTGCTGATACATATTAGGAGGTATATTTATTTATTTATTTTACTGCATTTATTTATTTCTGTTCATTAATTCACCACTATGGCAGTTACGGGACAAACCACAAGGATTGCAGGGCTGCATTTAATAAATATTTCTACAATCAGTCATTTGGTTTGTCTATTAAAGTTCAGAAAACAGTCTAAGTCCAAGATAATGACTTTGATTTTCTTGTTTTATCTGCCCAAAATGAAAAAAAAAATACGGTTAACTAGTATATATGATAGTAAAAGCATCAAATGCTTACTTTTGAACAGTAGTGATTAGAGATTGTTTGACATTTTCACTCAAAAAATAAAAGATTAAGTAAAGAAATTTTTATATTGATCCACTAATCAGCTTTCAGCCATTCAGAAAACAAAGACCATGAGTCAAGCAGGCCAGTAGAATAAATATCTGCTTCATTAAATGTCCCTTACCTGTTGGTGCGGCTGTTTCCTCGCGGAGTGTTTGCCGTCATTGCTGATCAGCAAAGTTTTATCACTGTGTATTGATTTCCCATACACCTGAAGGTCAAATGCTCCAAGACCCCACAGCATCAGAAGCGCTGACAGCATCATTGTCGTCAACATGTTAGCAGCTATATCTGATAACTTCTCTCAGGACACGTACCTTATTTCATACTGATCACATCGTCTCCTGTTATTAAAGACCTCCAAATACATACGTCACCAGTGGCGTGTGATAAAGACACACATGCACCTGTCCTGCACACATGAACATACGTCTTCAGCCTCATTTAAAGTCATCAAATTCCTGACTCATTCACTAATCATCTAGCTCGAGAGAATGTATTTGAAAAAGTATGTATGTCCTAATTGGGCTGCTGAATAAAACAGTCCTCATGTTTAGTTTGTGTTTTTTTGTCAAGCCTTTGAGGAGATCATACAAACACTAAACGCAGACGCTCAACAGAAATACTGAATGGCACCTTTCATGTTCAGAATATATAAATAACTTGTATTGTCCAGTTCTACAGGGATTGCATGCTTTTGTAAGCTTTGCTAATTATATCCAAGTTGGCGATATCAATTAGGACCAAATCCCACAAGAGCAAAAGGGTGTTTTGATGAACTGTCAGACAAGAACCCATCAAGCAGCAGTGAAATCATCAAAAGCACAACAAGTTGATATTCCTCAGTCTTTCATTTGCCTTCACAGTGACTAAGAGACATCCATCTGACAGTTGTCAACAGATGGACATAACAGTGTTAAGCATTTCAACAACCTCACTGCTAATTAATACCGTGTATGTAATCACAGATTTAATTCTGCCATCCTTGTTATCTTCTGTGTAGCTGCAATGTGGCAGTTTCTTAATTAAACATTTCATTTTAAACATATTGTGAATTAATACCCTCCCTAGCAACGAAATTGGTGACAGCCTCATATGGCAATCTGATCTGCGCTGAAGAAAACTGACGCAACTCTTTGTCTTTCTTTATGTGAAATACAAAATACAGCATTTAAATTCTAACATTAGCTTTGAGCAGAACAAGCTATAAATACAACATATATATAGTCTGGACATAAAGCTGTTGTAATAAATGTAGAAAACAGTTGTGTGTTTACACAAGCAGATTAACTGACTTATTTTGATATATATGTATTATATATATTACATCTACAGTGCCTATAAAAAGTATTTTCCAACTTGGGAGTTTTCCCTTTATGCTGCTTTTCAGCATTGAATCATGGTCAGTATAGTTTGTTTTTTTTAAGGGGAATTTACAAAAAAAAAAAAGAGAGAGAGAGAGATTTCAGCAAATCAATGTCAATAAACGAAAAATATAAATGTATAATAAGTGATTCCATAAGTATTTATCCACTTTAAAGTGATTCACCTAATTCAACACAGGTGCAGCAAACCGGTGATTGAAATCACACAATTAGTGAAATGGAGATCATCTGAGTGCAGTTAATGTAGTATAAAGACGCCTTTTTCTGGAAGATCCGGTTCCTGGTGAATCAGTTTTCCTTGGATACAACTACACCATGAACACAAGTGAAGACTTCAAGCAACTTTATGACCATGTTATTGAAGAGCATACGTCAGGGGATGAATACAAGAACATTTCCAGGTCAATAAATATTCCTTGGCATACAGATGAGCTGATCATCTAGAAATGAAAGGAATATGGCTCATGTGTAAAACTGCCTAGAGCAGGTTGTTCTTAAAAAAATCAAGTGATGGAGGCCACCAAGACAGGAGTTACAAGATAGAAGAGACTGTTCATACAAGAACTGTCACTTGTTCTTCACCAATCAAAGCTTTATGGGAGAGGGACAAAGAGAAAGCCACTGTTAAAAAAAGCTTATATTTTTGGGCCACACCACACAATGCTTGTCGTCACAAACACACCATCCCACTGTGAAGCATGGTAGTGGCAGCATCACGATGTTGGAACGCTTCTCGGCAGCAGGCCCTGGAAGACTTGTAAAGGTGGAGGGTAAAATGAGTGCAGCAAGGTGGAAGGAAATCCTGTAGGACAACCTGACACAGTCTGTAAGACAACTGAAACCTCAGAGAAAGCTTGTTTTTCAAAGCTTTACAGAAAAATACAACAAGATGACTATTCTAGAGTGGCTGAGTCAGAGCCCAGACCAAAATCCAACTGAAAATTTGTAGCTGGACTTAAAAAGGCTGTTCAGTCACAATCCCACACTCACAGAGCTTGAGCAGTTTTACAAAGAAGAATGGGGTAGAATCGCAGTGTCCAGATGTGCAAGCCTAGTTGACACCTATTCACACAGGCTCAGGGCTGCAGGTGCTAAATACTGACTTGAAGTGGGTGAATACTTATGCACTATTCATTTATATTACACTTTATATTTTTAATGAATTGACATTATTTTATAGAAATCAGTTTTCAGTTTGACAGGAAAGAATATTTTCTTGTAAATTCTTGCCAAAAAAACGATTAAATTGACTGTGATTTACGGTTGAATAGTAATGAAAGTGGAAAACCTTCAAGGGGGGTGAACAGGTTTTACAGGCGCTGAATGTCCACCTGAAAAATGTGAGTCCAATATTCCTGCTTGTATTAGCTCTGTTTGGATCTCTAGAATAAAGAGAGAATTGAGATTGAGATGAATAATAATGCAAAAAAAAAAAAAACAACAAAAAACCTTACAACCTACAATAACTCTCCAGTATATTTTTAAATATTAGCAATCAAAAAAAGAAGAAAAAAATCCCTACCTGTGATGCACTTCAAATAGTGATTTTTCTGTTGTTTTACAACACTGTCCCCGACACATCAGCTACACTGAGTTCTGGCTTTGTCTTCCAGATCTGAGGCCAACAATCTTTTTTCTGCATTGAGCTGTTAAAGGTTCCTGCAGGAACCCCAAGCAAGGTTCCTTGAATATCCCCAGAGTTTGTTGAGGCTCTCCTTCCTAAATCTAAGACAGAAGAATTGAGCCAAATGAAATGCATATTAAGGTTATATTGTGTCAAGCCTATAAACTACAGAACATAGCTGATGTTGGCTGGATATATCACTATCAGCATGTGTGTTGTCTGATGTGTGCTAAAAAGAGCTTTTAGGATTCATTACTTGTCAGACTATGTTTACAACACACACGTGCAGCACATGTAGCAGAGTACGTATCACAGCTGAGCAGACAGTGGTGCAGAATCTAACAGCACCTTCACAGTAAGCTGCTAACTAGTTTGTGAAAAACAATTCTGGACTGTTCATAAACAATAAGCACATAATGTTCTCTTCTAGATATCTACACATATACATAAAGAATGTCTGGTAATATATTGATATTGTTTTTTTTGGAACCCTCAAAACTGGCCTCTGCATCAGCCTCAATGATCCAATGTCAGTCGAGCTCATGTATGTGCTCAAAAACTATTTGGACAACATCCATGTACTCTGTAGTGTGCAACAGATATTGTTTTATGATCTACTGGAAAGTTTTCTGTTTCTTTTGTTGCCTGTAGTGTATTTTATTTTGTGTGGTTGGGCAACAGAACTTCCACACGCTTCCCTGAAGGAGGCACAAGCCCCAACTTGTGGGACTCTTTCTGAGAATACAACTATATGTCAATATAATAAAGACATCTTAATCTAAGGAGTGCCAGGGTTTGAGGGGATTTCTTTCTCTCTTACTTTTTCTCTGCTGATTTTCCCCTCTTGACATAAAAGAGCACAACAACATCTCCCCTTTGTCACACAGCGCACGCCAACAACTGTCTTTCCAGAACCTGCACTTTGGTTGAGCATTTTACGGAACATCAAACGGTTTGTCGTGCAGTCGCCTAATTGAATCCCCTTTGAAAAGTAAAACTGCCCTGTCTTTTTGTCTTGTGCTTTCTTTCCTTCTTATTTGGAGAAAGCCTCTTTCAAATGTGCCCAGACAAAACTATTGACTCATGAACAAAGCGGCACCAAATCACCCCCTTCTGTTTGTCATAACTGCTATTCAAATGAACCAATCTGGCAACGGTCGGACAATTTTGCTTTTGCAGTGCAGGAGTGGGGATGACGTCACTCGCCGTTCCTGTTCCTGAACGTGTCAATAGTGATTTCAGATGCGCAAAATGAGTCATTGGAGCTGCATATGCATCCCACGCAGACAGAATGTAAGGAATGCTTGTTGAGAGGCACGGGGGTTATAATGACAACCTGCAAGGAACTTTAATTGGATCTATGCGTCATGACCCTGACATTGTTGCCATTTGTTGCCGTGTCTAGGCCCACCTCTGAGCACAGACGGCATCTAGCAGGCTGCTTTAAAGTATCTCAGCAGGAAAGTATCTGAATCACATCTGGTTTCAGTGATCAGAATCAACCTTAAGATGTTTTTATGGCTATTGTTTCAGTCTATTTTTCTGTATTATCATTTACCTCCCACCTCCCTTCTCTTTGTGCTTTCCCTCTCTGACCCCGGCCCCAGCTTGCAGACTAAGGGGTCCGGGATTTACGATCATGGGTCCGACACTTATCCCGAGTCCTATCCGCAGAGGGTTTCACTATACCTTAAGCTCTCTCTTTGTTCTTTCCCTGAGCTCTCCGAGCACTCCCTTCAAGACCTTGTTCTCTGCCACTGTAATTCTCTCTTCTTAATGTTTTTAATGTTCATCCCTCGCCACCCCGGCGGCCTTTTCATCTTTCCATTTACATGCTTTCGGGCCTCTTTCCCCTCCTCTCCGCTTCAACATACTTGAAAACAGACGCTGCTTCCTTGATAGAAATATAGCCCAGGTTTGATTTAAAAGGCTCCCACCTTCCATAAATAACTTTTTTTTTTTTTTTTTTTAAATCTTGCATCCTTGTTTCATATCACTTGTAGTAAATGTCTTCATTTAAGTTTAGTGTTAAAATCTAATCAAGAATACACCAAGGAAGACGGACTTGAAGTAAAAAAATAAATAAAAAAAACAAACACAGGTAGACCTAAAGAAAAGACAAAAAGGGATAGAAGCAGGAAGCAGTGTGAAAGTGACAACAATGAGACCATTGATCCTTGCTTGTCTCTCCGGCTCTCTGTCTGGGAATTGGCAGTGTTCCCAGAATTCCTCTCCAGGACCGGGACACCCTCAGATTCCTGCGATGATTTGTGGGAGTGCGCTGTTATCCCCCTGTTGAGCTGATTTATGCCCAGTTTTATCTTCCTGCTCACTTAGACATCAGCCAGGTCATCATCACAACACTTCCCATGCCTGTACACTCAGCAAGGAGACACATTCATCAAGCCCATGTGACAGGTTATGGTTTTATCAATGATCAAATCCATTTCTGTGGGATCACAGCATTATAATGTATGGGAAGACGCACTGACGGCAGGCAGACCGACTCACAGGCTGATGCCATGGTGCTGTATGTGTGGCCGCTGTAATTCTGTGTCTCCGATTGCAGGCGATGATGATGGATCCACGTCTATCGCACAACCGCAAAAAAAGACGTCAAACGAAAACTTTGAAAAGTCCTGGAGACGGATGTAGACACAGAAAGAAGTGGAACTTTTATTTCTTTTCACAGAAAGACAGTGAGAGTTTTATGTTAAAGCATTTAACCTTTTACACATCCAGAGGCCGGAGCATTTTTTGGAACCATAAGCAGAATTTGACAGCTCTGCCCCATACTGAAATCCTCTCAGGAAAAGGCAGTAAATTATCCTGGTTAGTTTCCTTCTTATGACAGGTAGTAAAATTGTACCAAAACAGGATAACACATGGTATTAAATTAAGGACCATGCAGGCAATATTCCATAGTTTTTTTGTCAGTATCAGCAAGTCCCAAGAAGAGACCAAAACCAACAATGTGTTTTTTACTGTTAGACAAAACTTTCTGCCTCTCTCAGGAACCACTGAGGACATAAATTTGAAAGTCGGTCAGAAATATTGGTTACTTGACCAAATAGCTGCGTGCTGTAGTTTTTAGCCAACATAACTCAAACAGGAATAAACATTATTTTAGGGACTATTTGGAGCTATGAATCTGGTAATTAGTCAGTGTGGATGGCACTGCAAATGCATATGTTGGATTGTCACAAAATAAGCTGCAGAATCCATGTTCATCTTAATGAGGAATCATGTCAACAAGGGTATTTGTGTGTCTCATTGATGTTCTTCTTTTACATATACTTACTGGTCAACAGGGGAGACCTGTAGCACAGAGGAATAAGGTTTCAGGCTTTGGCAAGACAGAATTGTTCTTTTCAGGAAAGTTATGGACATGAAGAAAAATACACATTTTTACAAGACTTATCTTTAAAATGACAAAAATGCACACAGACTGTCACATTTTGTCAATGTATTTCCAGTCTTTTCATGTTTTTAAATGAGTTACACTTTTAGGAAGTGTCCTCAGATTACCACAGTCTACAGGACCAAACAAGGCTCACAGTTATGCTGTTGATCAATAAGCATTGTAACTGTCAAATAGATGAATAAATGAGATGACTAAGAAATCAAACATCCTCCATAGACTGCGTTAAACTGTAACTTCTCCAGTCTATTAAAAATCCTCTTGAATAATACATCATCTAAAAAACGTTTTTTTTTAAAGGCATTTTCTTAGTTTATTAAAAGCTGGGTGTTGAATGGGCTACCTGTGGATCCTAAACACATTTCTTGACTTTAGCTTAACCATCTTGTTTTTTATTTTTAGTAACTTTTTTTTAGTCAACAAATCCGATGTACATCACTCATGTTCAGGTGCTCGATACAAAAAACAACACAAATGTCATTTCTGCCTCCCAAAGACTTATTGCGTGGTCCTTTGAAAACATTTTTTTTTTTAAATGTCTGATTATATTTGAAATCGTACAAAGATTTTAGCTCAGATAGAAGCAACACCACTGCACCCTTTAAATAAAATGTTCAAGACTGTCGCCAGTTCTGGGAAGCAGAAATGGAGTCAGTTAACCAGGTAAAACTGTAACATCAGTACATTTCTGTGGCCTTTATTTACACACATTCTAGGCTATAAGTGCTTGTTTGGTTCAGTTATAAATACTGACACAAATCAGTTAGTTTTTAGCAAAAATAAAATGAAAACTTTGTGTTTTTGTTCTGTTTTCTGTGGCAGTTCACATGTAAAAACACTAGGTGGCACTAAAGTTTGGGATAATTAACTACAGAGTGTGTAGATTAGATTGTAAGAGCCACTTCTCTTTTTCTTTGACTAAACAGTCTTTGTTCATTTTAGTAGTTGGGTCTTCTTCAACTCAGTTTAAGGCTTTTTGTTAAGGAGATGAATTTTGTGGGGTATTTAGCGCACAAAAATTAGGTTACAGTGAGTCTCTAAGCAGCACAGTGTTGGATGCACATCCCACCAGGTGGCGCTCTAAACACACTTTGTTCTCAGTTCATGGAGGAGGAGCACCTAAAAAGAGGTGGAGAGTCAGAGGTGGAGGCTGTCCTGAGAAAAAGAGGGAGTGTCTCAGAAAAGGGGAGGAGCTTTGATGACTGTGGAAGTAGGGGAGGTGCCCAAAGCACCGACCAATCAGAGCATAGCAGGAATCGACCAATAAGAGAAGCGGAGGAAAAGCTAGGACAGGCAGGCAGGAAACTGAGCAAATGACCCTTGATGAGAGAGAGGGAGGTGGAGGATGGGAAGGATGAGGGGAGGAAAAGGGGCCCTGGGAGAGGAGAGGGGTGTGTGTGTGTAAAAAATGTAGCCTTGGTTGAAAGATCTACCATAGCTTTTGTTTGTCTTATTTTTTATTTTGTTTATTTATTACAAGATATATTGCTTTCCCCCCAACATAAACGCTCATGGTCCGTTCAAGTGTAAAGAGACAAATAACAAATGTATGGTGGAGAAGATGAGCGATTGAGCGTCAGTAATAAAATACAGAAAGGAGCAGAAACGCTTTGATGAAAGAAATAAAGAGGCTGGGATCAGAGGATGTGTTATTGGTAAAGAAAACGGGCAAACAGAAAGTGCGAGAGAGTTTGACTGATGATACGAGATTAACGCTCGACAGGGTTTACAAATGCCTGCTGTTTGGGGTGGAAAAAAACAAGCCCCTGTCATATTGTTGCTTTCTTTGCTTTAACTTGATTTGAGTGTTTACACAGTCATTTATCTGTTGAGTGACTTTCACGATCCTTGGGCCCTGGAAACCTCTTAAAAGCATGCCGCATAAATTCCAACAACACTGGTGTCTATGAGAAAATAAGCATCTTTTTACTCCATTTTTGGCGCTTGATTAAGGGAAAACATTTAAGAAGCATTTGCACGGTTCCAGTGTTGGGAAGATAAAGCGAGAAAGGGAATACGGAGCGAGAAAAGAAACACTTATGAGCAGAAAACATAGCTGAGAAAAAGCCGTTTCCCTCAGAGTTTCTCCTGACCTCTGGGCCTTCTCTTTGCTCCCAGTTGGATGACCAGTTTGGCTGCTGTTCAGGGGGTCAGGGGAGACCAAAAGGTCAAAAGACACCCACACAGAGACACACACTGTGACCCCCAACCCCTCCCTGGGATGCGGTTGAACCCTGCACAGTGCCTAAAGCAAAGCAGCCGGGAACGCTGCATTTTTCAACACACAAAAATCTGATTAGTTGAACTGCAGATGTGCATATTTTTAACCTAATCAAAGTCACTTTTTCAATTTCTGGCATGGAAAAAGACAGACTCTAGCAAAAAATAGTCTTCTTCCTGATTAAAAAAAAATTAAACATGTGCCTACTCGTAACTATGTCAGTGCAGATGTTACTGTCCAGCCTGCATGAGATTTTTTTAAATACAAGAATAAGTATTTCAGGGGTAGGAGAATCAGCAAAAACCTAAAAAGAAAAGTACCTAAATTAGTTTACGAGGGAGTATTTCCATATTAGGTACGAGCTATTTTCTGCTGACTTTCTGTTCAACTGCCGAAATGCTGCAGGTCAGATTTACCAGGTCAAAGGAAATAGTTTGGTGAAAAAAAAACACAAGCCTCATAGAGGACAGTTTTAGCGCACAGTTTACCTAATTTGCAAATAATGAGCTTCCAACAGCAAAACAGCAAATGCTTCGTTTGCACTTCGCTTACCGCAGGTTTCCTTCGGTAAATGAGGACAAATACGACTGTTGTAACGTTAAGCGAAGCCGAAAGTGAAGCTGTGGTTGAGTTACGCCAGCGTTCATATATGCTGCATGTCACAGTGAAGGGTGGAACACACAAAACCCTTAATTAAATCAATGCAAATATATTATAACAGCACTCTAGAAGTCGTCCATCCAGAAAAAAAAAAGGCTTAAATACAAGCAGTGAAGTGCATGCACTTAGCTGTGTATAGTTACAGTACGAGTGCTCATGTTTCACTTCCAGGAAGCTCTCAAACTCTGATGCGTTAACCTCCACAGATGGACAGTGTAGTGTAGTTAATGCTATGTTAAGCGCTCTGTTATGATGCAGGTGTATGGAATCTCCTTCTTGTGGTGCATGTTTGCTTAAAATTTGAAGATTTCTGTTTTTAATAGTAATGATTGAGTGTGAAAAAATTAATGTTAAAAGCTATAACATGTTTTTTTTTTTGTTTAAATTATGTCTGTAATAATCAGAAGAGCATTCAATGAGCTTAATTTAATTAACTTTAAAGCTGACTTCACAGAGTGCTGGTGATTATCCACATTAGGATTGCGGTTGTGCAGAGAAAGAAAGAAGAAAAGAAAACATTTGCAGGCTACTTTTAAAGTTTTAGGTGTAACTCTGACACAGTGCAGCGACTACGTGAATCATCTGAATTACCTGTTAATGTGGTGAAAACACACATACTTCAGGAAATAAACTAGTCTGAATAGAAATTCATGTAATAATGGCTGCAATATGTTTCTGAATCACAAGTAGCCCTCAGGATTTAGAGGAAATTTGCAGTTTCTGGCTTCAATAAAAAAGGAAGTGCCTGCGTTGAAAAAGCTCATCAAGTTGATTAAAGAGATCTTTTTTTTTTGTCTTTGTCAGATCTTTGGCCTGTAGAAATAAAATGCATATTGAAAGCAGACACTATTATTTATGTAATCGCACGATTGTCAGAGAAAAAAAACAAAACGAGAAAGGTTATTCAGAAATTTTGGAAAGCTGAAAATTTTAAAACAGCCATATACATTATTTCTTAAAAATCTAATTGAAGTTTGCAGATGTTACAATTCAGTTAAATTCAATTCAAATGATATGTTGCATTCTTTATAGCTTGTGCATTTGTTTCTAAGCTAAATGAAAGCAGAAAGATGGCACAACCAGACGTTATTTCCGCCGATAAACTACATCCAAATAGGACTAAATCTTCTCTGATCTGATTTTTGATTGTTGCAAATGTAATCATCAGAACTGTTGCTGTCCTGTAGTTAACGTGATTTGTTAAAGTGGATGTACTTTGATTTCCACTGTGATCCGTTTTGTATTGCATGATTTGTCTTTATCTTATTGGCAATCTTTTAGCCACTCAAATTCCAAGGAAACACACACACACAAAAAAAGGAGTTTGATGTTATAGGACCAATGAGGAACACACTTCAAAACGACACTGTCTGCGTTGAGTTTCCCTCTATTTTCAAAGCTCAGTCGTGTGTGCGGCCAAGTTTTGTGTGAATAAAACACGGTTATCCTCCGATTGTTTGTAATGATTCCGCTGTAAGAGCATCCCCACTTTTCCCTTCATTTCCCCTCCCCTTTCCCACTCTCCCCCCTCCTCGCGTTATTCCCGGCAGCCAGAATTGGAGCGTACAGGCGCATGTGTGTGTGCGTTTGTGTGTGTCTCATATACACACAGGGGGGAACTTGATCCAGACCGTGGCTTTCAGCACGGCGTGTAGGATCCCCAGAGTTTTGAAAGAAGACAGAATTAAAGCGAGGGAGACAGAGGGAGATTTGACCTCACTGGAGCTTTTTTTTTTTTTTTTTTCCTGCAATCACACACACACACATGCACGGTGTGTGAGAGCAGCACTGAGTGGTGGGGACAGCTGTGGGATAGTGACATCATCTTCAGTTGCCGCCTCGTGTATTTGATCTGGCCAGAGAGGAAGATTGAAACTGAAACACCAGACTGCTCTCTGGGCCCACATCCTCTGCCAGAAAAACCGTGTGAATGTCTGAGTGTGTCTCTATGTGTGTGTGTGAAGGTATAAGAGCACCAGTAAACCACAACACTGAACCACACACCTCCTTCTCTCGCTCTCTCTCTGCCTCCCCGTTGTCTCTCTCCCTCGCTCCCTCCCTGCTGATTGATGACTTGTATATATTCCTTGCGGTAATCAGATCCTTTTCTTCCAGAAGTTGCTGTAAATACAGTCTGCTGAAGTGCCAGCGCTGCCAGGCAGACAGGCTGACTGTCTCTGGCAGGGATTTAGCCAACGCTGGCATCGTGCTGCAGAGGCCTCCTTCCCTCCCCCCCCCCCCCCTCCTGAGGGCAGGAAGGAACACATGATGCCTCCTTGTGATGAGATCAGCGCACGCAAACTTTGTTGTGCATGTATGTCAGAGAGAGAGAGAGCGAGAGAGAGCAGGGGTCATCCGAGGTCTGTGTTAGCAGAGATGTGCAGATTCATTAGACATCTGACTTGATTTGAGCAGTAAATTAGCTGTTACATGGAAATGAGCGCTGCACAGAGGTGGTGCGCTGATGTGACTTTTTGCGGTTCGGTGAAGATGACACAAGAGGGAGCACACACACACACACACACACACACACACATACATAAATACACACGTGCACGCTACACAACTCGAACGGCATCTCTCTCAGATGACAGATACCTCCACAGTCTGATCACCGCTATAATCTCCCAGAGCCTCCACCACTGAAAGCTTCTCAGCACATCAGCCAAACCAGCAAACCGAGTTCCTTGTGTGCGACTGCATGGTTTTAGACATTAGGAATGAGCGGCTCAGCTTTAAAGAGCCAAAAACCGCCAAAAAACACAGAATTCCAAGAAACTCTTGCATGTTTAAGCAGCAGTTGAGGTCCGTCTGATCTGGATCTGAGATAAATACACCGGCTGTTTTTGGGGTGTTTTTGTGCTATTTATTGGCTTATGTTTACTTTACACAAATACCAATGTACACCATGTGGTCAAATGTATGCGGACACATCTGTCCGCAAAGTTTTTGTACTTTTAGTCTTGCGCTGTTATTTGTGGTTCCGGTTAGGCCCCTTATGTCCAAAAATAATTACAGCGTTACGACATGCAATGTTCCTTTAGAAATGTGTGCTTCTAGCTTTTCCTGAAAAAATGGAAGGGATGTGCTGATTCGTTGGGTGTAAAATACTGCAGCATCCCAAAGTTAAAATGTAAAAGAAGCACAAAAATATCCTTTGGCATCAGTGACACCTCTGTCAATACTTAATGCAAATGGAGGTGTAGAAGTGTTTCCAGTTTAGAGGACTTTAATATGTAGGGTGGAGGAGGTGTAAGTCACAGGACCCTCACCCACGAGGTTTGTGTCCTGGTTATACCATCATTTCACTTAATTTGGTTTAACTTTGTGACTTGTTTCATTCGATGTCTGGTGTAAGGCAACAAAACTACATGGTGAGATTTAGGAAAAGATTATAATTTGGGTTCAAATGCATCCTTTAACAACATTTAGCCCATCACCTGTTACATGCTAAACTTCTTCGTATCTAAAAATAGGAGTGCAGAGCATTTGGTTTTGGACTCATTGCATCTATTGCTGACATTCATGGATTTTTATAGGTCTGTCAGACCACCCAGTTTGCTGAAACATTACGCCAAATGGTAGGCACTGCATTCAAACGTTACACCAAGTAGCAATATATGACTAGTTGGGCGTGAGACTGGGCTGCCTCATGCAGGACAAGGTTCACAAAAATAGTTTTTCAAATTTGCTGAAGAATAAATTTACTGGCCTGCACAGTGCAATGATCTCAGTCCTATTCAGCCACTTTTAAATAAATGGAAACCGCAACAGCAAGCCAGGCCTGTTCACCCAACATAGCTGTCTGATCTCACTAGTACACTCGAGGTATGACTGGGAGCAAAACTCCAAAATGTTGTGGAAAGCTTTCCAAGATGAATGGAGGTTGTTATAGTTGATATTACTAAAATGAGACACTTAATTCATAATATAACCACAATATTCAAGTGTCTTAGTTTTAGTGGCTATAAACTTTTGGCCTAATAGACACCTTTAAAAAAAACGAGGCTCTCCTAGTAAGATATATTTATATGTTTATTTTGCATTGGCAGTAGTCTTACTTCACTGTCATGCCAATAAAGCACATTTGAAGTGAACCGAATTGACACACAGAAAACAAGACAAAGCGACAGAGAGAGAGTGAGTCTAATGAAAGCGAGCAGAGGGCTACCACCCACTGGAGCAGACAACACACACTGTCTCGCTCTGCATAAAGTCAGCATAGACACAAAAGGTACAAAAGCCATCTGGGCTAGGCGGCTACGCTACATCCAGAGACAATAGGGGCTCATTCACACCGTCCAGCCCAGCCAGAGCCATCTGCTCTTGGTGAGAGTGAGTGGGAGAGGGGACCCCCTGCACCTCCAGGACCCCCAGAGCCCCGAAATACAGCAGGACGGTACTCTGAAATCAGCATAATTTTAGAATTGAGGTATGAAAATATGAATGAAGATGAGCCACGTCACAACGTGAGCCGACACAATGGAGGTGTTCACTGAATGCAAAGCGGTGCGAGCCTCCTACATTGGGAACGAGAGCATGTGTGGTGTTTTTTCCGAGCAACAATGGTGAAAGCAGAGCAACTGTTACAGCAGCGGGGGAGAGGATGGCAGAAAGGGAGAGCACATGCATGCAAGCATCTATACATTTAGCACGCAAGCACAGATGCGCGCACGCTGCAACATAGCAGCAGTCATTCATCACGCAGTGGAAAATGAACAAAGAGAGGCGTGAGAGAAAAATAAAGAGGCACTGAGAGCAGCGGCCTTTGACGTTTGTTTCATCATGTGCGTAACTGGTTTGAAAACTTTATCTAGTGTTGTTTGAGCTCATAAGTACGGTAGATTTGTGGAGATAAAGATCTCTCTCTCTCTCTCTCTGGCTGTGACCATGTCTGTACTTTGGCATGATGAATATTCAAGAAATGAAGTCATGTCACGCCACAGCGTAACAACAAAGGAGCCAGAAAGAGAGAGCAGCTCAAGAATCTAAGTTTGGGATGTGCAACTGAAGCATTGAACCCACATAGAAGCAAACCCACACCAACACACACATGCACGAAAGCAGATATATAATAGTATATATATAAATATATGCATACAGTACATTCCACACATGCTCATTGCAAACATACAATCATGAAAGCCATGAACGCACGCACTGTACATCTTTTAGCATCAAGCCGGGGGATTTCCCATTCAAATATCAGCCCTCCTATTGACACGCAATAAGCCCCCTTTGAAAGAAAACTATTGTGTGACGCTTATGAACACAGATGATGCCTGTGGACTGGATATTTTGGTCACAGTGTAGTCACTAAAGAAGTATGTTAAAAATAGCTTGAATTTTTTAATAAGACTATGCATGTGATCACTCTCAGTTGATCACTATAATTGAATCAGCTCATTTCTGTACCAGTGGCACAAGGATTTCTGAAATCAGCTCCAATCAGTAATATATAATCCTGACATGAGATGACTGCCACAACAGAAAATCACTTCCAATCTGTATTATTATTATGTTATTTCCTATGATTTGTGGAACTTTTATTTGTGTTTATGAGCTCTGAGTGTATCTTACCATCACCAGCACCAAATACTAGACAGACAAGATTCATCATTCATGTCCGTACACAAGGCTCTGCTCGGGTCCTTGTCTCCTAGTGCGCAAGAGTCCGTGGCAATCAAAATCTAAAATTTGATTCCATGTAAGTATATTACAAGGGCTGTAGGAAACAATGGAAACAATCTTCTGCACATGTATGGAACAAAGCCATCTAAAGTGGACTACAATGGCAGTTTAATAACTACAACTATGCATCCGATGCAATTCAAAACTATCCACATGCAACTCAAAACTATGCTACAAGGGCAGGGATGTGCAGTCGCAGAATATGTATGGTCTACTTTGAATATACAGACAAGAGACCTCCTAGCAGACTTTTCACCGTACCCTGGGTTTTAACTGATTTGGGGAAAACTGCATTTTCCTTCTATGTATTTTCCTATTATTCCCCATGGGCTTGGAATAATCTGCAGAAAGATCTTAGATTAGAAATAATCATATCAATAAATAAATTGAAGAGCATCATAAAGAATGTGGTAATGGAGACATGTGATTGTGAGAAGTCCGCTATGTTTTACTAGTTGTTCTTGTTGTTTTATTTGTATTTGTTGCATCTTAATATGTTGTGATTGGCTGCTACCTTGGCCTTGGTCTCTCTTGTAAAAGAGATTTTGGACTTCCCAGTTAAATAAAGGTTAAATAAAAAGTAGGATATCAACAACTATGTGTCCATCTACAAGAGAGTATGATCAAGACTGAAGTCAAACATTTTACAGCTAAAACACATGTATTTCCTTCAGAAGGTGGTGGAGACCAAAACAGAATAAAAAGAAGAGTGACTCCTTAACTTGAATTCACCAGGTGGTCAGAACTTGTTTCTCTCTGTCTGCTCGATGTATTAAGTAAATACATAATTATAAGTCAATGTTGTGTTAAAATCTTGTTGCGCTGATTCGAAGCCTCCCAAAAAATACTTGAAATGATTACAGTCATAATTATATTATTACATAATTATTATAATTACCATCAGGTTGAGCTAAAAGAGTTTACTAGTTTACATTTTGTTGTCATTGTCAGTCTGTTATATGTGCTTTTCCATCAAAGTCTGAGGACACAACAATCCAGCTCTAGTTAAACTCATAGACCAGCGCCCACATCCGTCTGTCATCAGCAGCTATTGTTAAACTGTATCAGACACAATGACAACCTGTCAGCAGTTAGTATTTGCAGTTTCTATTATTTCAGTGTCAACGCCGTCAGCTAAAAGCTTTTGTGTATCCACTCTTTACTGACACGGACTGTTTACACGGTGTAGGTTGTGCAGACAGCTTGGCAATTTTTTTTTTCTTTTTCGGCCCGAGTTAAAAGCGATTCAGTGAGAACTGTGTACTTACTCAGGTGGGAGTGTGAATGCATGCAACTGTGTATCCGTCTGCCTTTAATTTCTGAGCTCAAACGCAGACAGGGAAACACCTGAGTTAGCTTTGAGACGTCAAGGTCGACGCTGATGAGAGATCCCGTGTCAAAATTTATGTCTTGCGTTAATGAGCGGTTTTGTTCTCAAACACGACCAGAGACAGAAAGTGTGGAAATCCCCCTCAGCTGCTGACAGACAGTTGTCAGAAGACTCAGATTAATGAAGGAGTCTCTCAGTCAGTCGATTCCCAAAGACCGACACGGCTCACCCAACTCACCCCTGGGACTCAGGTGGCCTTTAAGTGGTTGGAGGTTACACGTGTACGGGAGCTGCTTGTGAACTAGCAGCTACATGCATCTGCAAGCGTGTTTTGTTATTTTTGAAAAATCCATTCTAGTCAGGAGATACAAATAAAATAGTATTCTGTAAGTTACAGCGAATGTGGCTTGATCTTTATACAGCTGTTAAATTATTCTCTGCGCAAAAGATGTGTTGATTTACAGCGTATTGGAAGGATTGCGTTTCTTTCTGCTTGTATTGGCCCTGTGTTGTGAAGCAGAGTACAGCACGGTGGCATGGGAGGCGATGGAAAAGAAGAAATGTGTGTTTCATTTCTTTCTATTTCATTTTCTTGAATTTCCCTGGTGTCAAACTGTTCAACTGAAGTTTTAAGTGGTGCCTCAGACATACAGGACAACTGAGACATGAGCTGGAAAGCTGAGATCTGAAACACTTGAGAGTAAAAGTAAATAATTTACCAAAAAGTGTAAATGTCTGATCAGAATACAACGTGGATGACTACACTCCAAACATATCCAATTGTTTAAGCTAATTGTTTATTTGGTGGTGATCTGCTGTCCTACTCGAGGAGGAATGTCTGCGTTTCAAATCTTGCGCATGTGATTTTCATCAGTCTTTATCCATCCTTATTGCCAGTGAATCTGGAATTTTATTTCAGACGGTGAGTCAACTTGGAAGCATTTTAAGAGAGCTTGTCCAACTTAAGCAGGAGAAATCCACCTGCGATTAGCTCCTTTTTAGGAACGAACTGGTTACAGGACAGTAGAGCTGTTTCCAGCAAGCGTTGTGTTGACAGTTATTGGTATATATTCAATCTGCCAGCTAACAGCATTGAATCTGCAGAATGTTTTTCATTTGTAGTGAAAGGGAGTGAAAATCATCAGTGGCTAACTCTCTCAGCAACATCCTCCTGTTTTCAAATCCCGCTCGTTTGAAGGAATTTAAATGATTCGGATGTATTTGCAGGTTATCTATCACACATGTACGTTCATTCAGACAAAAGCCTCCATCTCTTCATGTCTGTCCGTCTTCTCCGTGCCTACCCGCAGGGCAGAAAGAGGTTTGTGACAGGCTTTGACAGGTATGGCATGGTGGCAGACCTCCCAGCTGTCAAACAAACACACAAACCAAGGAAACCGGAGATAAAGAGCACCAATGCATGAAAAGTGATTGATAGCTGGTGCAGACTGGGATGGCTACATACATTTTGACTGAAAGACACAACATTACAATAATAAATTACCTTCAGTCACTCCTCCGTGTGCTTTTTTTTCCGCCCTCCCTTTTCTGTATGATGTCTCACTTAGCTCCCTCATCTATCACCAACCCGGCCCTCACCTGGACGAGTGGCAAAACTGCACCGAACGGTTGCTTTGCACGAGCAAATCCAAATACATCTCAAGTGCTCCGAGTGTTGAAACTTGCCCGAGCTTGAGGGGAAGTCGATCTGTGTGTGCGAAGAGGCTGCTACCGAGTACGAACTTGCAGTGTGGAGATATGTGGACACAGGCGGGAGGAGAGTTTAGAAATGTGGAGAAAAACAGAGCGAGTGTTCAGGAAAGAAGTGTGGAGGGAGATCAGTATGTGTGTGTGTGTGTGTGTGTGTGTGTATTTCCTTGGTGAAAGGCTGTTGATGGTTTAGTTGGAGTGTGCTGTCAAGGCCCGTCACCTTGACAACCGGCCCCGTATTTCACTCACTTGTTTAAAAGAGAGATCGAGAGAGGCCCCTGGCTTCTAACCTCCTGTCAAACTCATGTATACACTCGCACACACACACACACTCTTTTACACACACACACACACACACCGACGCAAACTCTCTCACACACACATAGCAAATTCATTCTCCCTATTCATATAGCTCGCCCGGCTAGTGACTCATTTCGCAGAAGTTACACAACCTGTTGACGCCGTACTGAAACTCTGTGTTTTTTTTTTTTTGTTCAAAAGCAGTAGCACACCTGGCAAGTGAGATGAAAACAACAGGTACAGAAGGTCATGGGAAACAGCGTGTTTCTATACGAGTTTGGGTGTTGTGAGGCACGCAGGTGTGTTGGTTCTTATCGGTGTGAAAGCACGTGAGCTGTATTGCCGACTGAGGCATTTTCTACTTCAAATCTGTCACCGTATTTCAGCAGGCAGAAGTCGAGATCACAGCGGCAGCCACAACAGCGTCACAACGCACAAAAGACGGGATGGACAGATGAATGAATATGGGATGCACTGAGTGCGTAGCTTGAAAGATGGATGGTCTAAATGGACGGATGATTTAAGTGACAAGAGAAATGACAGATGCTGCCGGATAAATGGATGGATTGACAGATAGATGGAAAGGCAGACAGATCCATAGAGATGCAAAGTGCCAAAAAAAAAAAAAAGTGAGGAAAGAAAAGAAAAATGTAAGAAACAGATTATCTCTTAGGCAACTGGAGAAAGAAGACATCATATTCAGCGAGTAATTGATGGAGACACTGACCACCAAATCTTGACTAATAGAGCCTTTATACATTTTACGGCTCAGCCTGAAGCCTGAAGTGTTGACAGCTTCTAAAGTAATTGAGAACCAGCATCTGAACTAGTCCTGGCTTTCTGTTGGAGAGTGGACTTCCGATTTCTTCCACTTGACTGGACGGGTAGAAAGGCAGGATGGGATGGGGGGGATGGGGGGGGTCTGCATTCCCCTGCTTCCTTGCAATAGAGCCGGCTGAAAAGCACAGATTCCCTCTCTTCTTGCCTCGCCCTGTCACATCTATCAATGCTCGAGCTGAAAGGCAGAACAAGAGAGCAAACGCAGAGCTCTTAGAGGCACACACACACTTACCGTCAAAACACACACGCAGGATTGAAGAGAGGGCGGGGAAGTTTGACTTATACATCTGTACTTCATAATTACGTTGCGTGGCTTCATAAGGGTTTTGTCAGGGTCTCGCTTTGAGCGTTGACATCTTGCTATTTATGTCCCCGATGTTGCCCATTTGTTTTTGCTGTTGTCTTGGTTTACTGTCTTTTGTCATTAGAGACAGACTGTCTTGTAGAGGCTGTAATATTAATCATTGCAGTGAATATTTATTGTGGATCCAGCGCACAACTCAGGCATCAAGCAGTACTTTATATATTTTTTTTCCCCTTGTAACTGTCAACACTTATGATCATTTAAATGTCACATCTACAAAAAAATCTAACCGCAGATATGATTAAAAGAGAGACTACAGCTTCAGCATGACTGGAAATGTTGTTTTTGCCTCCCTGCAGACCTTCCTCCAGTGCTTGTACCTCCCCGGCGAAAGTAATTGTCAAAGTAAAGACGTTGAAACAAATATTAAAAGCCAGCTCCCTTGTCAAAAACGTACAAACTGACTTTGAAAGCTGTGATGACTAAAATCTGATTTGATCAACCATTTAGTTTCTCACACTACTTTGTGAGCTGACATTATGCTTTTGTTTCTGTGTTGGTGTGTCTGTGATTGAGACAGAGCCTAAATGTTGTTGTTTTCCACATATCAGCTATGAGTCATCTGGGCTAATGAGAATATGGGAACGCTGCCTCTGTTTGCTCTGCATGGGTTCTATGAAATGTAGAAAAGTATTTTGTGACATGTTGCACTGTCACGCTAGAAGCATCCATTACAAGATGGTAAATTATGGGCATGAAGGGATGCACGTGGTCGACAAACAATGCTCCCAGAGGTTGTCAAACAGTAAGTGTCCGAGGAACTTCAGTAAAAACTCTTCAAAACTCTGACACTTGCCCACAAAACTACCAGAGATCAGCTTCCTCTTACCTGAACTCTCTCATTCGGGTCTGCACTCCCTTCCGCTCACTACGCTTGACCAACAAAAGCCTCCTGATACAACCACCACAACAGGGCCCCGAGGTCGATAGCTAGACTCTGTGGTTCCCTGATGGTGGAACGAGCTACCAAACTCTGTTCAATCTGCTGACTCCCTCTCAGTCTTTAAGTAAAGACTGAAGACCCAGCTCTTCACTGAACGCCTTTGCACTTGACAGACTGAAAACAAAAAACAAAAAAAATATTGGCATCAACGCCCTGTCACACTTGAACTTGCTCTATGGCACTTATCCAGGTTGTGTTCTCCTGACTAGATCTTGCTTGTGTTGCATCCACTCTCAGATGTACGTCACTTTGGATAAAAGCATCTGCAAAATGAAATTGTAGAATTGTAGAAAGAGCAACCCGGCTTCTCTTTTAGGCTCTTAAACAAGTTTTACCTTTCATGCAAGAGACAGATGCTTTTTACTGAAGCTCCTTGGATTACTGTGATTTGGATGACTGAGAATCTACAGAAACAATGAATGATTGGTATAAAGGGGCCAAGACACATTTCACACATAATTATACAGCCAGCAACAGCAGCCTGGACTGTTGACACAAGGTTGGTTGGGTCCATGGAACAAAAACATTGATGCCCCTACTTTTCACATGCCTAAGCAGAAATCAAGGCTCATCAGACCAAGCTACCATCTTTAACCGTCCAGTTTTGGAGCCTGTCTCGACTGCAGATTTCGATTCTTGACTGACAGGAGTTTAACCTGATGTACTCCTCTGCTGTTGTAACCCATCCACCTCAAGGTTTGCTATATTGTGCATTCTGACGAGCTTCTCTGTTCACCACAGTTGGAAGTGTGGGTTGTTTGAGTTAAGGCCAATTCATGCTTTCTGCTTTTACGTATCTGCATGATGTAAATTCCTAAATCAGTCATCTGTCTGTGGATGTTCCAGCCCAAGAAAAACCACATAGACTATACACACTACAAGCACCCTGACTGTGCATGTGCTAGGAAAACAAATGGCGCTTAAAGCAAACAATTGTTTAGTGGAGAGACCGTACGAGGAGATTCCACATCACCACACCTTTATAGTTCATCATTAAGGGGTTGGAATTGCACTAGCTGCTGCCAGATTTGGGAACTGCTTTGATTTGTACCTACATGCTTCTCAATGTTTCCAAACACAGTGGGAAGGTCGAAATTCTCCAGAAATCCTGTGCTTGAACGGCAACAAACTTCAGTAGCGGGCTATTCCACAGTGCTTGGCACACCTTGGAGCCCCTGATGAATTGGTGTTTAGAGTTGTCTAACCCTAACCCCTTCTGTCAGCTCCAACCATTTAAAGCATTCTGCTCTGATCTCTCATCAGCAAAACATTTCCATCTGCAGACCTCAAAGTCTTCAACTGCGGTATCGTCATTTTCCATCATTCTTGTGTTTGATGCAACCATTAGCTGAAGTTCCTGGCCTGTATCTGCATGATTTTATGCATTGCGCTGCTGCTACGTGATTGGCTGACTGAATACTGGCATGAATAAGCAGGTCTACTGGTATTCCTAAGATAAAGCTTGCTATGTGTGGACTTGTTTGTAAGATTTGTTTGTCATTGCACTTAAATAAAATTATAGCAGCATGATCAAGCCGCTTAGGGAGGTTATCAGTGTGGATAGATGGGTCAACAAAACACTGGACTTTAACACAAATGACCATTTTCTGTTTCAAATAGCGATAGCCAGCTTTGTTTTGTCGAACCTTAACTATTTCATTATTTTATTCCTTTTTTTTTTATTGCTGCAATCATAGGGACAAAGCTTATTTTAACTCAAATCACAATCTTTCCAAAACCTAAGCAAGCTGTTTGTGAACCTAACCAAGTGTTCACCAGGTTACTGTCATATCATAAGGGGTTATTTATTTTTTTAACAGTGATTTTTAACAATGTTCTCTGTTGCTACTCCTTCTGGTGGAACATGTTTAATGGCCGTATGAGATGGAAGGCACAGCAACTGATACGGTGGTTTAGGTTGGAGGACTTGTTGCATCTAATCACCACACAAAGCCTAATAGCAGCATTTGTGTAGGACTTTAAAGGTGAAAGGTAATAAAATAGTGCAAGTCGTGCAGTATATCCAACACATCATGTCCTAATTTGTCATTATTCCTCATTAAATGAAACAAACTCTGCTTCTGCACCAACAAAACTTTTGTAGGGGGGGTTAAAGTTTTACTGCACACTTCCAGTTTATGCTCTTTGGCGTTGTAGAGCAGCAATATATTTTTTTTTTGCTTCCTTCAGGGATTATTCGGCAAGATTCTGATTTATTGTTTGTTTAGAACAACATCTGCCAAAGATATTGCATAAACCGGCTTGACTATAATTTTCTTTTGATGCAGCGACCAAGTCATCTCTGCAAAGTGTGCATCACAGTTGTAGCAACACTTATCATCTTTTAACTGAAGACAGAAGAACATATTTTTTCCCTCTCCTTGCTGACAGATGAGGGCCAGCCAGGACGTTTCACTTGTCTGTCAGTGAGTTTGATGCTGAAATTGTTACAAATACACACATGCAAACAATCAGTTCCTTTTTTTTTTCCCTTTTCTTTTCGCATGCACGCACACACACACATACCACACCCAGAAGAAAACTAGGCTCTTTGGACTTGTTGAATCATGCGGTTATAGTGAAGCTTTGTGAGTTTCTCTCATGTCACTCTTCACTGCACAGCTGTGGGACAAGAGGTGGTGAAAACTTAAAAGATACAGTATAACCTGGCACACACTCATGCAAACTAGCACATAGACATAATCTAGGTATACGCAAGCTCAAGTTTGTGCACTGTTTGACACGCGTCCGCTGACCCTTCAGTCTCGTCCACACACACTTATTCAGGTCTCTTATTCATTAATCTTCATTTCAACACACACTCTGGCTGCCGTCAGCACATATGCTCCCAACAATCACTTGGCACTGTGCACTCTCTCTCCCACACACACACACAGACACACACACATAAACAAGCTCTCAGAGGGTGAGATCTGATTGCTGACACTGATATCAGGTCCCCTCCTGCTGCTGAGCTGTCCATCTGGTTGCCCGATCAGAAGACAGAGTGGGGTCCTCACAGCGGGGCTCCTGTCACTGTGCATTAGGAGCAGGCTGACGGCGGATCCGAGCTGACACTGAGGATAATATTGGCATCAACAGAATCCTTTGGTGCCGGTATCGCATCAGGATTACAGTGGAACATGATGACATCTGAGGTGGCCAGGTCGAGTCGTTTCGAGGGCACAGCGTTCCCCAATGATCCAGTGGATCTTTTCTTAGATTTTTCATGAGTTTGGGCCACATCCAGAGAGCAAAACCATGTGGTCTGTGTGAGCTATTAGTAGGTAAACTTTGAGAAGCTAGGACACCCTACTTTCTACTTTTATTCCTGATATAAGAAGTGCTTTTTTCATTTTGTTTCTGTGATGTGATCAGTGAGTTTTTCTGAATCACGTCCAGACTTCACGAAACGTCATGTTGATAAGAAAATTAAACCCTCCACACAGATGAAGTGCCAATCCACTCAAATTTTTACAGAGCTGTTTACTAAGACTCCAAATGGTGGGAGCCCTGCGGTTGTTTGAATACTGTTTCCAATAGGGATGACTGAATCCAGTCCTCTCTTAGCCTCTGATTCACTACAACAGAGACAAATAAACTCCAAACCTGCGTTTGGCCAAGCAAATCAGTGCTGTTGAATGATTCAATCCCACCGTTTATTATGGTTTTTACGCCATGAATTCCAAATGAAGTCCTGAGCACGAACAGGCACGTAGGAAAAACCAGGCACTTATGCTTTGTATATTTCTCTCTCTCCACTTTCTGTCTGTGGCTACCTCAATAAATCTCACGCTCTGAAAGATGAATTTAAATTCTTTATTGTAGTATTGTAATAAATGCAAACAATGTCTGAAAAAAAAAAATCTAATAAATGGTTCCCCCTGTTTTTACATCATGGTATGTTCATTCACAAATTGCAATGAACAGAGAGGGCTGTGTGGCCTGTAGTATTTTACACCAGTGTCCCCAGCTGTGACTTGGCTGTCAGTGAGACATTTGGGCTGCTGGCTGGGGGTGACAGGAAGGTTTAGGTGTTGTAATCAAACTCCCCTTATTCCCTCCAGGCTCGTTACAACGCTCAAATTCTGCACTAATTGGCCAGCCAGTCCCATGGCAGCCAGGGACCTTGTCTACCCGGTAACCCCCAGAGAAGGAGAAAGAGAGAGGGGTTTTATTATTTTCAATTTGTAGCAATATATAACCTTTAAGTTGATTTTCCAGGCTTTTACAAAAGCGTGCATCTTGTGAAATGTGGCTGTGGAAAAAAAAGCAACTACAACAGACTGAGTGAAAGCACGTATTCATTTGAAATGTGTTCCTGGGAAACGTGGTACTTGCAGTCAACAGAACTTTATTATTGCTCACTGACTCAAGGGTTGAACATCTGTATGTGTGCGATGTTTACAAAAGTTGACAAAATGTTTTTTTCATTGAGATTTCTCAGGGATGTTGCAAATGGATTTTGAAACTAAATGGATACTGACGTTGCCAGGTGGTAAAGATAATGAAGTACAACACATAAAACGGCGTGATGCAACCATGAGTTTTCAATAATTGGAAGCGGGAGATAAACAGTCTTAACTTCATCTGCTCGGCTACCTCTGCAACCTCTCCTTCCTCCATCTGTCCCCCCGTTTCTTCTCCTTCAATCTTCCTCGTTCCCTGGGTGCCTCCCTTTCTCAGGTTTATGGCTCGCAGTTCTTTGACTGCTGAACCGTTGCCCCCAAAGAGCAACAAACTGATCCGTGGTCACACTTTATAAGCTGTCAGTTGAACCATGCTCCTCCGCCGACAGGTGAGGAATGTTTTCATTCACCTCTCTGCCTCTCTGTGGGTGTCTCTGTCTCTCTCCCATACACAGTTAAACGCATCTTTTTCTCTGCACCTGGGATCAGCACTTTAAAGATGAAAGGGAAGGGACAGCACAAGACAGAAGATGAGAGGTGGAGAAGAGCGGGGAATATGATCCATCATCAGACGGATCTTTTCTTTTCGGCTCCAGCCCACCCTTGCTCCTGTGGGGTGTCCTTGAATCAAAGCGACGACACGTGAAAGCTTTTTGTGATCTCACACCACTATCGACGGGACACCGTAATTTGTCTGCGCCTTCCAAAACCTTTACAAGGCTTTTGGAAAAATAAATCAACTTTATGATGGAACAATGCCATGGTGAAGGTTTGGTTAGGTAGAGGCCTGCATACCTGCAGCATCACAAGTAATGTTTTCAAGACCACCTAAACCGAGACCAGGTCATGACCAAAACCAAAGACTGGGACAAGACTGGGACACTGAGATCATGTCCAGACCAGGACGAGTCCCATATTGCACGATACATTTGTAAACCATTGCATTGCACCATTGAAACCAGTGCCATGGAACATACCGTATGTACATGAGGAACTAATTTGTATATCCTCTTTGGGTAAGGAGTGAAAAGATTTTTGAAGAGTAAAAAAAAAAAAGTTCAAAATAGAAATGCGTTTCTAGTTGCATTTGAAGCTGGACGTTTTACATCCCGTCAGAATAATGATGGGATGTAAAACCATGTTGCATTACAGAATGGTCGTACTTCACCTAATTATCATTATACTGTTGAGGGCAAAACATTTTCTGTCTTGTTTGTATTACTTTAAACCAATCACGATAGTAGTGGATGGGCCAAGAATGTAGCTTCAGTGTCCCCTCAAAGTACTGAAACTGTTTTGATGGAACATTTGCATGCAGGGAGAAAAGCCCTGTGATTAAAATGGATGATCCACCAAAGAACAACCAGCAGGGCTGCCTTACTGCACAATCCAAATCCTCAACAAAACTTTACATTTTCACTGTGTAGGCTGCTAGCTCAGAGTTTGTTGTTGTTGTTTCCCACAGTGAAGGGGATTAAAAAAAAAGAAAAAAAGTAACATATAGATAGTGAATGGAGTGGAGAAAGCAGCATGGTGTGCCCGGGCAATGGCAGGCTTATATGAGCAGCGTACATCTGGTGAGTCAGACCAGTGATATCCCAGCAGTTTTGGTTTTCACTGGTCTTTAAGTCTTTGAGTCCTCTTTGTCTGAGACCAAGATAAGACCAAGGAAAATGCAGTCGATTCAGAAACAAGACCAAGACCCCTTGTTTCCTGTGTGGGTTAGGGTTAGCTGAAAATGTGCAAATCACAATCTTGGAAAAAAACACTTTGTTAAAGTAAAGGGACATTGTCATCGTGGTTCCAGTAATAACCACATGATTAAGGTCAGGGACCGACCACAGTCATCGTTAAAAATAAAATTTGCTGAATGTTGGTTAGAAGCAAGGAAACAAACAACAACTTCCCACCGATGTTTTGCTGTCCCGTCGAACCACCCCAAGCTCCTCACGTCTAGACTTTGTGGTTCTAAAACAGCATTTTCACTCCTGCCACTGTTGAAGAAGAGTCACCACTCCTATATAGATGAAAGACGCCGTCGCTTAAAAGTAAGCATGTCATTTTGGGGCGCTTGCTATTTTATTTTTGGTAGGACGGACGCTTTCCAACATGCCGCAGCTCTGGAAGCAATTTCCCTGTTAATCACAGGAGGAACTTTTGAAGCTCAAACGACGGCTAAATACGGTTTCTCCTGCAATTTACGCTTGCCAGACAACCAGGAGTTAGCTTCTTGTGTTGATCCATATTAACTGTGAATTTGTTAGTGACCATATGGCTGATTAGTGTGTGTTTCATGAACGATCGAGTTTCTCTCTCTGACTCATTGCCCACCCAGCAGGCATCATGGGTAGCTGCTAGCGGAAGAGGGGGATTGTGGGAAAACACGGGGGCCTGGGGTCGGGGTGTCACCATTGCTCAGTGTCCACCGGCCGCTTTTGCCAGTCCACTCACACATACACGCATGCAAATGAAAATGTCTCAGCCATCAGCTTGGATGTGACATCAGAGTTCTGACAAAGACAAGCTGGCCCAGCAGTCTCAGTTTTAACAAGCTCCAGCTGAGGGTGGACGGAGGCCACTGTGAGTGTGTGTTTAGGCTGGTACCCGCGGTGACACAAGGCAGCCTGTATATGTGTCTACTCCTTCATTTCCTGTTCCTGTGAGGCAGACTTTCCTCTCAGAGAACATGGCAGCTCACCATTGGGGGGCAAATGGGCCTGTTGTGACTGTGTGTGTGTGTAGGTGTGTGTGTGTGTGTGTGTGTGTGTGTGTGTTCGTTCCCCCCCTACCAACGGGAATGAAAAGTTGTCCACACAAAATGGAATCAATCGCACTTGTTGCTGATTAGGGAGTGACTCCACCCCCGTGCTCTCCTACCTCCACTTCGTCCTCGTTCTCCAGTTCCTCAGCTGTGAGTGATTAAGTCGAGGGGAGGGCGGCGGAGGGGTTGGAAGGGTGAGAAGAGGGGACAGGGTACTCACTCACTGGCTGAGTAATGGCTTCCAGAGATCCCTGACTCCCCGGCTCTGTGCAGCACGAGGGCTAATCAGGAGTGACGGCTCGGCCCGTTTGGACAGTGTAAAGGCAGCCCTGCTCCTGTCAGGCACAGACATGGATAGCCACTCCCCCCCCCTCTCTCTCTTCTCCCTTCACCACAGGACCTCAACCGCTAGGCCGATAGTCCCTGCCACAACCATCTGACAGGGAAATGTTGGGTAAGCAAAGAAAGGACAGGGAGAAGAGGAAAAAAAGCAAAAACGGGAGAACAATTCGGGCAGATTTGAGGTTGAGGAAGAGAAAAGGCGGCCAGAGAATAGCACACAGGGACATACATGCAGGGCCTGTGTACAGGGGAGCGGTTGATGCGGTGCGCTGCTTTCATGTTTGTGCGTGCTTCTGTGTCAGATTGACTGTGAGTGTTTAATGGAACCTCTGAGCAGCTGGGGAAACCCATCGTGTTCATTTAACAGTACAGATCTCAAGAAAAGCAATACCGAGGTTACTGTTCCCGCATATGTGTGTGCGCATGCCGCATGTGTGCGTACGCGTGTGTGTGTGTTTGCAAGGGTTGCGATGCGGTCTGCTGATTCGTGCTGTTTCCACGGTGATTGGTTTCCATCACGCGTCCGAGGGCTAAACCATCGACAGCGCTCTCTCTTTCCCCGCGACCTGACTTCTTTTCATTTTTCAATTTCACTTTCATCAACTGCTGCCGCCTGTTTTTTCATTTTTCTATTTCCAGCCGATGACAGAAAGCGTGTGAAGTGTGAAATTAGAAAGAGCGTCTGTAAATAATGGCGTGTAACACGGAGAACACACACATGAACAAACACGTACAAACACACATATACTCTATTGCATAAGCTACGAGACAAAACTCATTACCTTCAAACTGAGCGATTGGAAAAAAGTGAACTGAATACTTAAGCTTGCCTTCAAATGACATAATTACAAACAGCAGATAATAGTAAGACTTCTTATTTGATTTTATCCAGTGGGAATTAAAAATATTGTGGAAAAAACATACAAAACGAGCCTTGTGGTACTTTGCTTGGCACTGAATGAGACATTATGAGCTTAAGTGTGTTATTCCATCCTTTTGGGGTCCTTCTGTGAAGGAACCCCTGTTCTATGTCGCTTTTTTTGTCACATACACACACTCTCACACACATCTTGTGTCCTTCCCCCCCACCTGGCTTTAACTGTCTGACAGAGTGAGATGTTGGCGAGGTGGAGGGCTGGAGAGGGAGGTCAGGGGCGCAAGGGCAGTCAGGTCCCTCAGACGTCCATCAAAATGACAGGTACCCCTGCCTTAAAACTCTGTGACCCACCCCAAAAATCTAGTTTCCCTCCTTTTTGCAGACACACAAACATGCAGAAACACACACACACACACACGCACACAAACAGTGAATTACCAGGCCTAAAAAGTAGCCCCGCAGCGAAGGAGACCAGCTCTCCGCAATTAGGACATTCTGCGGCCATGAAATCATTCTGAAAATTAGCTCCAGGAAGCAAGAGGAGGGAGACAGAGTCCTAAAGAAAGACAAAAAGAGAGGAAAAAATGTGAGCGTAAGAAAAGGGGTGAAGTTTGGGGAGGAAGAAAGTGTTCTGGATCTCCTCAGCAGTCAAACAGACGGGCCACATGTGCTGGCAAGGCGAGAATGAAAGAATTTAGAATTATCCCAGATAATGACGGCTGTTAAGATTAACAATTAATCCTCTGGCCTCATGACACCTTAGATTTGGATCTGGGGAAATGACTCTAAGAGGTGCGAAAGGGCTCAAACAAGGACTCAGTCAGCTAAAATACACCCTCTGTTTATGTGTGCCTCTGGTGGCTGACAGTGTCCAGGCCTCGGGTCCTGACAGCAGAAGGAACCAGGGTTCGGATCTCGGCTCATGACTGAGGAGTCCTGCTCTATGTTTTCTGTTCGTATTAGACTTGGCCATGGCAAAGTCTGTTCTACATTCTGCAGATCTGCGGTGCTCCTGTCGCCTCTGGTTTACCCCGCTGTGACCTTCTGCCATTACACAAACAGCATCTGCCAGCGATCAACCCCTGACAAGCCCTAAGTAACGGTGGGACAACATTACCCAGTGCCACCCCAACCCTCAGGCCATCCTGTCTCATAAGCTAAACATTTGGGAGATAGACTTGGGGATCACTTGCTGCTGGCAATTTCTACTAACTTTAGAATAAATGGATGTGCGTCTGAGCTAGCGTGTGTTTGTGTGTGTGTGTGTGTGTGTGTCTGTGTGTGTGTGAGCCCAGCTGTGGGTTGTTAGTAGTGAACTCAGCTCAGTGGGGAAGGGGCACCAGATGGTTGGCGGGATGGAACGATTGAGAGTTAAAAGGAAGAGGTGTAAATCGCAATTAGAGAAGACAAAGAAAAGCCTTCAGAATTGAGAAATGTGGAGAAATTGCAGAGCTCAGCACAGACATGATCCAAAGTGGGACTTTTTCATCGTCGTAATCCGGTAGAATCCTACATTTACACCTAAATAGACATCACAGTCGCTAAGTAATCGATACACAGCAGCTTCACGATGCTCGTCCATGCCGGCATGTAGGCATGTGTCTGCAGTACTCCTGCTCATGCGTCGTTGTTAGAGTGCAAATGCAAAAAAATATTGTGTCCATTTCCTTTTTTAAACATATTCTTCCAATTCCTAATTTTCCCATGAAGTTCCTCTTATCTGTGGGGGGAAAATAAGAGGACATGCTGTTCCAAAGTTCTGCAGTGCGGGTCATGTATCCTTAAAACAACATGTGTTTTTCTCGACATGGGGAAACTAACTGTCAAAGCGCGGATCACGCGATCGGGTGAGCTGCTAATCAAGCGATGGGAGAGGTTGGGAATTCCTTGGGAGGCAGACAATGGAGGCAGTGCTGTGTTTTTGTGGTATCCGGAGCAGCAGGCGTTGGGAAATAAAGTTCAGCTGAGCAGCCAGCCACACTCACACACACACTACACACACACAAACACACACACACACCATTATTTGACAAACATTTGGCAAGAGAAGTACCCATCTTGATTAAAGGCTGTATGCTTGATGTATGTTTCTGCTGATGACATGTTTCTTTCCCAGTGCTGTCAACGTGTATGGACATGTTCACTTTTCTTCTGAGCGAACTTGCGTGTGTGTGTTGGTGTGCATGTCTCCTGTCTGATTAGCGGCTGTTTCTTTCAGGTGTCCCTTGTCCTCCTGCTCTTTAATCAGACTTGAGGCCCCTGCTATAGCCGGAAGGAAACCCTGTTCCAGGAAGTGCCTGTCTGATGCTGTGCAGCTGGCCTCGTTGTGGCCTTACTGCCAATCGGACATCCATTCGTCGAAGGAAAGGGAAAACCATTCTCGTCCTTTGTCATTCCCAAACGTAGTTACTGTAGAATCCTGTCCTGAATGGGAGGCTCCTGTGCGTTTGTTTTGAGCTCAGTGACGGACGTGTCGTTGATGGATGCGACAGAAATACACACCGGTTTCAGTTCATGACTCAACACCCCTGCATAAAAATTTCTAAGAATGTTCCTCTTTTTCAAAAGAAGTCGGGTGAAGCCATGATGCAGGAGTGCATCATGGGTCACCAAGCTTTCACTCAGGGCGCTGAGTGATGATGTCATACTTAGGAAACCACCACTGGGACAGCAGGAGGGAAAATAAGAGCTGTAGCATGAAAACAGGGGAAAAGACAGAGATTGGAGGCGACGGTTATGATGTGGGAGAGTGTTTCTGGGCGCCGGCACTGAGAGTGTGCAGTGCGGTTGCTGGCAGGCTGAGGGTTTTTAATAAACAGCCTGTTGAAACATGACAGGACTATTGGGTGAAATCATGGTTGTTTTACTGTGATGGCTGCTATGACTCCCTGAACTTGGGAGTCAAAGCAGATCAGGACAGTGTAAGAGCACGAATGTCAGCTTTTATGATTGTCAGTGGTGACACATTTGGCTCCTCTAGATTCTGACCAATTGGTATGCTCATTTCCGAGTAAGAAATACCATTCCAGTTCTCATACCACCTTATAAAAGCTTCTCCTTGTCATCCAGTCAGGAGTTCATGATAAGTATCTGTGAGACTGTTGAACAGCATATGAAACTCTTTCCCTAACACCTTTCCGAAGTTGGAACTTTGAAGGTGGTATTCGATAATATTTGCACTGTTGTGAAACCAACAGTCTCGTAGCACTGGACCGGCCAAGTGTGCTAGTCTATCACTATTCTTTAACTTTTTTTTGTCACGATAAAGACTGACACAAAAGAAAGTGTCCACACATGAACAGTTATTGCATCTCACCCCTCTTTATGACAACACACTGTCAGCATACATTTGCGTGTCCAGCTATTAACTTTTGCTTCAATCTTATATGTGGCATCTTAATCATTTATGAATCTGCATTTAATCAGTCCAAACAGCCAGTGTACTAACTGTGGAGACATAATCTTTAGCAAGATGGCAACATATGTCCTGATTGTTTTTATCCAGAGGCTGAAAAATAGAGGCAATCTCACTTTTGCAGCAATTGCGCTGAATTTCTGGAACAATTTACCTTTCCATGATAAAACTATTCAAACTTTAGAAACTTTTAAATCGCTGCTTAAGACACAGCTGTTTTAGTTGCCGTTTGTTTCAAGTATAGCGCCCAGACTTCATCTGATATTTTGTTATTATTTTATTAATTTCATTTCGTTTTGTCTTTTAGTCATTTTGTTGTTTTATTTTATTTTATTTTTAACCTTTTAACTTTGGTTCTGCTCGTGTTGGTTTTAAATGTACTTTCTAAATTAATTTGACTTTGATTTAGTTATGCTATTATCAAGCAGCAACCTCTGTTGTTAAAGAACAAAGCCAACATGAAAGGCCACTCGAGGAGGGCTCCAAAACCGGGTCAGTCCCCTCAGACCCTCATGTTAAAATGCTTAACTTTACAGCAGACAAAAAAACATATATACAGCCTGGTACAAAAAACAGTTTTGGTCTCTATAGTTAATTTCCCTGATCATGACTGTACAACAAGTGAATTTTTACATAACTCTTTTGTTTATATTGCAATAAGGCTTAAAGATCTGCATATTTAAAGGTGTGGCTGCTGTAGGTGACATATGTCTTAGGACACTCCATGGCCCAGACACTTGTATGGCTTCCTCAGCTCCACTCATGCTTGATTTTGTTGCTCATTTTTGGATTAGGTGGGAGTAAGGACTCAGAAACCAGCCAGAGCCACCACACTGACCTTCAAAACTGCTTTTCAGGAAACTGAGGGTGACATCATAGATGGTTTGCACGTCTTTATATCCAGTCTGTGGTTCTTATTTATTGCTTCAGTTTATGCTATTTCTTTGCATGGACTCATGTTTTTCTAATGGCATTGTATACAGAAATGCAACCTTCAACTAGAATTACTGTTATTGTTGTTGCAGTTTACATCCATCTCCCCTTCTGTTCCTCAGTTATTGTGTTGCGAAATGTTTTTGCATAACAATGTGATGTCACAGTGAAGTTGACCTTTGACTTTCTAGATATGAAATGGCATTGCTTTGACATTTTGTGTGAAATTTTATCATAATCACCATATGAATTATTGAGTTACGGCCAAAAGTGTGTTTTGTGAGGTCACGGTGACCTTTGGCAATCAAATTCTAATGAGTTCATCCTTCAGTCCAAATGAACGTCTCTGCCAGATTTGAGGACAACTCCTCCAGGTGTTGAGGAGATATCACTTTTACGAGAATGGGATGGATGGATGGATGGATGGACGGATGGATGGATGGATGGATGGATGGACGGATGAATGGATGGACAAAAAACCCCAAAACATAATGCCTCTGGACCTGGCTGTCACCAGGACAGAGGCATAAAAAAACACTTTCCATTTACTCCAAGCACACCTTTAGGCATTCACTACAATTACAAAACAGATTCCTCATTTCAATGGTGCGGTTGTCAATTGGCTGTGGTAATACTGCAACCATGGAGAACAGTCAAAACAGTGTACACCAACCACCCACTCATGGCACCTTCCAAAGGCAATTTGGAGGACAGAAAGGATGCTGAGGCGAGCAGAAAGCAACCTCGCCTACCCAAGTCCCTCAACAGACGTATTTTGCTGCTGTTAGGGTGAAGGGTGAGAGGTTATAGGCGAGGGGGGAGGGTGTGGTGCTGCAGGGGAGGAGGCTTGCCTCTGGATGACGGCTCTCTCCCTCATCCGTACACCAGCTGCCACTGATGCATACACACACATGCTGACATTCATGCGTAAGCACACTCTTCACATTAACCCACTCAACCTCCACCACCCCCCCCCCCCCCAAGCTCCAAGCGCTTTATTTTCAATGAGGACTTTTTCACCGTTTCATGCCAGCATTATTCAACCTTTTTTCATGCAGGTGCTTCATGTTTTTTTTCCCAGATCTGTCCCGAGGTCACAGTTTGACATTTAACCAGTGTGCTGGGCTCTCCATGATTGCTGACACCTTGTATTAAATGAGCGCCAGCCTATATTCCGTGGAGATGCCAGATTGAGCGGGAATGACACCTGAGCTGCGGCTCATATTGGCTGTTTTGGTGCCGTGGCACTATGGAGATGCACTGGGTGCTGAAAGGCTGTGAGAGGTGCAGTGCTGCAGGGCAGATGTTAAACACACTGTGACTGAGGGGAGACAGAGCGAGAGACAGGGCTACTGTCAGAGCCTAAGCGATGCACAAAAACTGAAATAGAAAAACAAAGAAGCTATGAAGAATGGAGGGAGGGAAATTTTTTTTTTTTTTCTGTTTTCAAGAGATCAGGGTTCATCTTTAAAGATTAGACCTCAAAGTGTGAAACATCTGCACACTGGATCAAGTCTAATCAAACTGTGATCAAAGCTCTCACATCTGTGGGAAAGGAATTGCATATCTTGGGTGAAGGAGGCATATTCCTGATTTCTTTCCTGGTGGTTGGATGTAGGTCTGAGCCGTCAAGGTGATGGAAATGAGCACAGGCGCTGATCCGTGGGCCCGATCGACACGTGTGCTGGCCCGTGAGTGCTCCGAAGATCTCCCCTTCTCCTCCGCCTTCTCCTTCTCTGTCATCTCTTCGTCTCTCCCATGGTTTCCTCCCATGGTTTATTATTACGGTATAATCGCTTCCATCTGCCTGTCAAGCCACCGGGTAGACGGAGATCAGGAACAAAAGACAGTGAGAGCAAGAAAGAAAAAGAGGGCAGGAGGGATTTTTCTCTCCAACACAAACACATCTCCTCCCTCCTCTCTCCTCCTCTCAAAGTCCCTCGTCAGAACAAATCCAAATGCTGCAGAGTCACTTTTCCCTTTCTGTCCAGGATATTATAATTCAGCATGACTTCTGGACAGCTTCATGCACAATTAGGAATTCAGCAGCTCTGGGCAAGAAAATGTGATTCAAATTAGTGCTGTATTACATTACTGTTTACTTACGATATCTCCTGCCATCTCACACCCTTTCGGTTTCTCTTTGAGGCCGGCTCATGTGTGCATGTGTGTGTGCATGCATGAATGCACTTACACGTATGATGTACACACACACCCAGCAGGAGCCTGTTTATGTTCAAAAAGTGGTTTCCTATTTGAATTCCTATAGACTTGCTGCGTTGCCGTTTGCAGCTAACAACATGAGCGTGTTATGTAGTTCGATCTCCCAGATCACTTGGCATGACCGGTAGCAATCAGCTGTGCTACAAACAAATACGTTTGATGTGTACATCTTGGGTCAATGAGGGGGCAAGGGAATACTCACTCACAAGCCACACAGGACCCCCGGTCCTCTGATCTCCAATCAGATTATCCCTTCGCCCCAATTACAGCCAATCACAGCCAATTAAATCCAATTACAACCAATTACGGATAATTAGAATGCCCCGGAGATTGATAGTTCAGGGAGATGGGGCAGTAGGCTGTCACTTTTAGAAAAAACTGTGACACTTGGCGTTTTTTTCCATCGGCCTCTCGGTCCATCTCTGTCCAAATCACAGTGCTGGATCTTTTCAAAGGATGCCCACTGACTTCAAAAAGACTTCACGATAACAAGGGAAACTAAAAATATAAATAACATAAGACTACGTCTCTCTTTCGCCTGCTCGCCCATCTGTGTTCTCTCCTCCATTTCTCCTAAATTACGGAGGTTCCCACTGAAACGCTGGAACACTAAAATGAATGACCAGCAGTCTGCTGTGTGCTCTAACCACTGCCAGTTCAAGATGGTTTTCCTTGCTGCTTTTCTAAGACATATGACCACTTTGATTGTCAGCCATTCACCACAAAACAATCTTCTCTTTCGGCAGTTGGGTATTTTGGTAATGTGGTTTGCAGGCTTCAAGTGAGAGAAGGCAAAGACTTGCTTTTATTCCAAATTTCAGATCATTTCCAAAGTAATGTTCTTAAAAATATCAAATGCCATACCCCTGTACTTTCTGGGGTTTCCCTATATGGTGAATGTTTTCGCAATAGTTCAAGCCCTCTCACTGGGTGCTATGGAATGTCTATTGGCTCTGTTATTGTATGGCTTTGAGTTTCGGACTGCCAGGGTGTTGATGTTTAACTTGGGTTGATACAAGGTATATGGACACATATTTCCATCTTTTAGACAGTGCCGAGACACAGAGAAATGTGGAAAACGAAGCAGGTCTTTAGCTTAAACTCAAGCTGACATTCTTTAGCACCACATGTCCATCGTTTTTGTCCATCAAACCGCAGGGCTCCTGTCAGTCAAAAGGTCAACCTCTGACCAATTCATGGCCTGCCTCTTGTTATCATTCAGTCCACTTAAGGTAGTTATAGCATAGCCTTTCATTTCAACAATTCTGTTTTCCATTCCACAGAGCAACTGATGTTATCATTTTGATTAAAATCACTGCTCAGATATTCAGCTTTAATGGCTGACAGAGAATAATGAGGCCCATTCGAGAAAAAGTACAGCCAAGATAAAGTGCGGAGCGAAGTCTTTTGCTGTTTTGAGCATTTCGAAGACTGAAATAATTGCTTCAAAATACTCACATAAAAGCTTCCTTCTGTTTGACTTCGTCAGATTTCCAAGATAGCGCCTGCAGGGTTTTCTCTTTGGATGGGAGCTGAGCAGGACTGAAATAACCTCAGACTCAAACCTACATGGTGACATAACTCTGAATGAACCCCGTCGCTGGTCATCAGATTGAAATTCAGGGTGTTTCTTTTTTTTAAACAATAATCAGCCTTTTTCTACATGTGTCCTGTTCTCTGTCACACATTTAACTCTGTTCTGTGGTTCCTTCTTGGGTTATATAAGTTCATATACTGTATATCTGTGTGTGTGTTTGGGGTGGGGGGTTCAAAGGAAACATGGAGGATAAACAAACATGCTTGCAGAACCGTAGAAAGCCCAGCACTGATTACATGGCTTAGATTGACTCTGCTCTGGTTTATTTGTCTATGTCACTGAGATAAACATCACAGTAACCCTTCTACAAGAAAAATGAACCCACGGGAGGATTGACACTGGTGAGCATAAAACATTCGTGCATTTGTACCTGCTCTGATGCAAAACGCACCCACAAAAAAACACATAGGCCCTCTCTATTTTACATACACACACACATTCCTTCATGCCTTCCCTGGCCCCTGCAATGAAGAGACCTCTATAAGAGCTGTCAGTCAATGCCGGTCACCATGGAAGTGACTTCAGCTCACAACAAAGCCGCTTAAGAGTTTCTCACAAGGCAAAAGGAAGGCACACTGAGAAAAACAACAAAGACGAAGACAGAAACAGACAGCGAGAGATTTACCGGGAGACAACATCAACGCTCGTGAGGCAGAATAGATTGACTGACTGAGCGAGTGAGATGCCACGCAGATGAAGACGGACTGAATGGATGTGATGGACAAATGAGACAGAAACATATTGCGATAAAGAGGCCGGGAGGTAGAATTGAAGCAGGGCTGGCAACAAGACGGGAAGAAGCTTGAAAGAGAGGGGAGGCCGACAAACCCGAGGTCTTTAATTACAGCTGGAAACCCAATGCGCACATATATACCTTAAAATATCGAGTTAATACAGAAGAATACACCACACATGTACTTTTCGGAGCTTTTTCTGTACATTTTATTGATTTAAAACCAGTGTGGGGGGTGGTGATTGGCTGACGAGGCAAAAAAAAAAAAAAAAAAGACCCGAGGGAGCGTGGGACAGTGGGTCAAGAGGTGAGGGGTCAGCGGGTGCAAAGGGGGGCCGGGGCAATGGGCCTGTGGCAACGGGGTCAGATGGGAGTGCGGGCCTCGGGCAGAGTGCCAGGCTGAAAGGCACTTGGGTGGGCTCGCCGTGGGTCTGCGGGGAGAGAGAGAGAGGGGTACAGAGCAGAGGTCCAGAAGGTAAGGGTGTAGATGCACACTGGAGGATTTCCTAAAGCCAAATGAGCATCGAAGCGATCCACCCGTGTAATGTTTTCAAAATGTGATGCTCCAGTAAAATCTCACCCTGCAACCTTTGCCAAGAAACCACCAAGTTTGGGTGGAACGACTCGAACAAAAAGCGTCAGAGGAGTGTTTCTATTCAAACGTGTAGCTGGAGTACAGAAGAGAAGAGAAGGATTTGTGTCCAGAATAAACTGTTTGACATGAGGAATACCACCCCTGTAGCTCGCCTGCACCCCGTCTTTCTCTCTCACACACACACACACCTACACATACACAAACCGAAGTCCTTCTCACACGGTCCTGTTCCTATTTAGACTCAGTTTAAAACACTTTTCATCCCAGTTTTGACTGAAAGGCCCAACTGAGAGGCAGTCAAGCTGCTCCTTAGGACTCAGTGACACAGTGATAGAAAGCAGCACAGAGCAGTGACAGACAGAGTGAAAGGGAGAAAGAGAGGGGAGGAGGAGAGACAGTGAAAAAAGACAGAGGCCTTCAGTGGAGGGCGAAAAATACCCACGGAGTGAGAAAGAAAAAGAGAGAGGGAGCTGCTTCAAAAGAGGGTGAGAAGATGAGAGAGCCAAAGAGAGGCAGAGGAAGGGGAGGCCAAGAGGAAGGAGAAAGAGCGGAGCACAGTGCAGGAAAAAAAAAAGGGGAAAAAGCGAGTGAGTTAAAGAGATTACTTTCAGGTTCAGAGACGCTCTTTCTGGCTGTTTACTGACTGTCACTCAGTGCCTGGCTCCTAGGGGGAGGGACGGCTGGCTCTCATTGGTGTCATTCACCTGCCAATCGGCCTGACAGGCGGACCATAGGGCCCCATGTTGTGGTGCGGAAACTGTCTGTCAGCCACGCAGCAGCTGCATATGACATCATCCAAGATCAGGTTTGCAACACGCATACACAACTGTGTGTGTGTGTGTGTGACAAAGAGCATACACACATACATGTTAAATTTGGAAATTCGGACAATGGAAATAACATCGCATCGACACCTTTCGCTGCCCAAAAAACATGCATTGAGACACACACAACTTGACTCCCTGTGGATTGTGCCTCATGGCCTTGCCAATCCCCCCCCCTGGCTGTCCTCCCCTCCACTTTGCACCCCAAAAGTCCTTGTTATTGGCAGGGAAACAACCTAAGGGCATCTGCACACCAGAACACACACACACACACACATATTCAGCTGCACACATGACAGCCAGACAGACAGCCAAGGGGGATAGGCAGATTTGTGCATACGTCTTGGCTGTAATTAGGCACACACATAAACACACACAAACATAGATGAAGATCAGTACTTGAATAAACCCTGTCTCGTTTACCTTGGCTCACACAAACATGCACAGGACACACACATAGCTCGCATGGAGACGGCTTGGCAACAAGACAGCACCCATCTGTTTAGAGCTAATTTAACATGGTTACTAAAACAAAGGAGACAAAGGCCTGTCTTGTGAATAATGATGAAGTGACTGTCAACTGAAAAACACTTCTGGCTCTTGTGTATGATTTACTCTGTCCATCTCTATTGGTTTGCAGAGCACAAAGCAATGTTTTGGTTGGAACACGGACACTTATGAATCAGTGAGTAGTGAGCTCTTTGCTTTTTACTTGTTCTATGTGGGAGAAATTAGTGCCTGCTTCTGAAATTAATGCAAATTTGATATATAATACTGTATTCTAATAATAATCTATATTTTAAAAAATCTCATAGCATTATATGAAAAGTTGTTTCTGACAAGGTAGTGAACAATAAAGGGCTGATGGTTAGTTTAACATCCCAGTGCTGCCTGTCTGTGTATGTTGTCCAATTTGGATTTGGCACAGTACGCACAAGCCTTTTTCATTGCTGACATTTTGATGTCCCAACAGAAAAAGCACAGGCGTAAATAATAAAAGTATGGCTAAATTCCATTATCGTTTTCAGTTTTATTGTGTCGTGCCTGCTGTCACATTGTCGTGTGTTACTCCGACACTAAAACAGGACCATCGTTAACATCAAAAATATCTGAAATGAAATGATATTTGTCCCTTACATAAGGAATTTTTTTGCTTCTTTCAGACGGTGAACTACATGGGAGCAGATGGAGCTTAACTCTTCTTAATAAGACGTGAGCACCCCTGAAAAAATTATGTGTGAACTTTTGGTGAGCGTCTCCAAAATATTGACAATATGCTATACTTGCCATGATTCCTATTTGTCTGTATCTTCATCACTGGGATCATGCATAAAAAATTAGGCTGTTATTGATGGATGCTTCATGCATGAAAGTGATTCATCATTAATTCAGTGCAACAAAGATATCAACAGAACTCTCAGCTAATCTAAAAATGAGATGAGAGGAGGCGCGTGAGTGGAGCTGAGGCAGGTCACAGACTGTCACCCAAAGCCTTGCCCTTAAATTTACAATACTTTAACCTTTAGTACAGTTTAAACAGATAAAATTGTACGGTTGTCATGAAATCAGCAATAGAGACTCCTAAACTTTTAATACCAAGTTGTAAACATGCTTTATTTCTACTGTGAAGCTGGCCATTTCAAAATAGGGGGTCTATAGGGATACACTTGTTTATTTGTTTATTTTGGATTCACCAAAAAGAATTTCAGCTAATCGACTTTTAAGATCAACCACAGCCAGAGGTGTCCTCTGCCACAAATGTTAGCACTGATCAGAATAATGACAAGAAAATGAAACCAAGTGCTTCATAAATGTTTTATTTTCCAACAAAGAAGAAGTGAAAAGACGTATGTTCCTCTGAAAGCCGTGGTACAGTTGACTGATTGTTGTTTACATCTGCTATTTACAACATTTCAGTGACAAATATAGTACTATTTACTCTACTAGATTTATTTGACATAGATAGTTATGTAACCAATCAAAATTCTACATTAAAATCATGATGAGTCCATTAAAGCATTGTTGTAGATGAAACTTTACTTGTAGAATTTGTTGGACTCTTGCTTTACAATTTAGAACAACGTGTTATAAGCACTGTATCAAAGTACTGTTTACAGGTTACTGCATCAATCAAAATGACCCAGTAATTATGCACTCATCATAATAAGTGATTTTACTTTTGGTGCTTTAATTCTAATTTCTTGTTAGCGCTTTTGTACTTGCAGTGCCATGAAAAAGTATCAAACCCCTCACTGATTTCTTCTATTTTCACTTGTGTGTCATCATAAATTGTGTCAGATCTTTAAACTAAATGTAATATAAAATAAAGGAATCCTGAGTAAGCTCAAGGTAAAAGGTTTTAAACGCTATGTGTATGTACTGAAGCAAAAAGGTTATCCGATACTAACTGGGCCTGTGTAAAAAATATCTTCCACCCCTTTGCGAATACATTCACTAAATCCAAAAAGCTACCTAACTGCACTGAGAGCCGGTTGCAGCTGCACTACACACACCCAGAACTGATTACTAGCAGCTTGTTCAATCAAATCATCACTTAAATCGACCATTTCAGAAGCATGAAGTTGGATGAAAGGTCTCAACAGTGATGCCAAAATCAAAAGACATTCCAGAAGAGATGAGGAAAAGAGCAATTAAAATACATCTGTCTGGGAAAGGTCGTTTCAAAGACTGTGGGACTGCACAGACCCGCACTGAAAGATCTAATCTACAAATGGAGAAGATTTGGAACAGTACTAGGCCCTCCCAGAGGTGGCCGAACTTCCAAAATTCCTCCAAAAGCACAGCGGCGACTCATCCAGGAATTCACAAAGGATCCAAGAAAAACATGGAAGGAACTGCGCGCCTCACCTCAATAAAGGTCAGCGTTCACGGCTCTACCGTTTGAAGGATGCTCAGCAGAACATGAGGTGGTGAAGTGAAAACCATGACTAACCCAGAAAAACGTTAAGTTTCTTCTGATATTTGTCACAACACACCTTGATGACCCTCAGAGCTTTTGGGAGAGCATCCTATGGACTGATGAGTCGGATGATGAATTGTTTGGAATACGTTCAAGCACGGAGGTGGCAGCACAATGTTGTGGGGATGCTTTGCTGCTTCAGGGCGACTTGCCATAATTGAGGGAACAGGGAATTCTGCGCTCTGAAAGAAAATCCTGAAGGAGAACTCCAAGAGACAGTTTGTGTGTTGAAACTCAAGCGCAACTGGATTATGCAACAACACAACGAGCCAAGATTGAGAATAAGTCCAGTTCCGAATCTCTCAAAAGAAAAGATATTAACATTTTGGAGTGGCCTAATCAAAAACCTGAAACCCACTGAGATGGTGCGGTGGAACCTGAAAAGAATCTTTGTTGTTCTCCAGTGATCTCGTGAGGCTGCACTAAAGCAGTAGCGACGAATGCGACAAAATTCCACCACAACAATGTCAGAGATGCACGTTGTCAGAAGTGTTGGGTTGCAGCTAAAGCTATCACAACTTGCTGTTATGTTCAGGATGACACATGATGTGAATTATATGAATAAAAGTGAATTGAACTGAAATGTAAAACTTGCTTTCTGTATTAACTCAGGCTGCCTTGGTTTTATGTTAAATTTTATTTAAACATCTGTTTATATGAGACACACACTAAAAAGAAGAAATTACCTGGAGGGCAAATATTTTTTTCAGTTCTGTATAGTTAAACATACTTTGAATGCAGCTTATTTTCAAAGCAGTATATTTATTAAAAATGAAATATCTTAAAACATTTACTCAATTATTGTCAAAGGCAATATATTATACTTCACTAACTTTATTTTAGTGCATAGAGAAACAATAAAAACTACATGATCATCATGTAAAGTATGATTTGAATAAACTAACTAACTTCAACATAAATAAAGAACACACCACAACATAATCATATTCAGGGCTCAAGATGCAAACATTTTCTTTTTTCCTCCTTTGAGAAGATTTTGCTGATAATGCTGTTGTACTTATAATAATACTTTTTTTTTTTTTGCATATTTACATTACTTATTATTATTACCTCTTACACTGGAAGCAGGGTACCAGTATTTTCCATCACCGCCACAAGATCAGATTTGCGCACACAAAGGCGGGCTCACATGCAGACATGCGCTACACACACAAACAGACAGAGCATATGGGGAATGGGAACTGTTGAACCATATCACTGTGACAGCTATTATGACAGATGACTGTATCATCTAAGAGAGGAAATCCCTTTCTTTCCTCGCTTGTATCTTCGGAGGTCTGATTACTCTCCGCCTTGGGCCCGGTTTTCTATATTGAGGTCAAAAGGCAACATTTCCGAGGCTGTGGAAGAAAATAAAAAGAGGAACACTTACTCGAAGCAACACAGATTAAAGAATGACATGCCTCTGTGACATTATAGGGATTGAGTCAACACAGGTTATCATTTTATTATTTTTCTTGGCTGCTCTGTGTGGAGAAAAATCTTAGATATAAATTCAACTAAAAGTTCCATGAAGTTTATTTTGTTTTGAAGAAAAAAAACAATGAGAAGCTTCTTTAAAACTGACTTTTTCCTCATCTGGTAGGTTGATTGTTTTGTCTCTATGACTTATTAAAGGTTATAGTTTACCCATCTGCTTAAGTTCACTGGTGATATTATTAAAAAGCTTGTCTCTCTATAACCTCACAAGTCTTCGGTTTACGCCAGTCAAACTCTGGTATGCAGACATTCTTTGTAGAGAACAGGCTGCTCTGCTGAATGTTCTTGCCTCCGTCTGTGATGTGTTGCCTGCTGACAGTTTTGTCCATTGGCAAAAGCAAGCAGGAGGCTGTTCATGCACCATGACAGTCCACGGATTCTTGGAGTGCCTTGCATGAATGCTCAGAGGGTTCGGAGTGGTTGCTCACAGTTACGTCCCTCTTGGATCACATAAGGTTGCCGCTCACAAAAGGATGCGATCCTACTTTTCTTTCAGCTGAACAAAATCAAGCTGATGACTGTAAATCTGTGCTCTTATGGCACTGACCTTTAGAGTCTAAAAAATTATGGGCCAAAAACAGCAATTTCGTGTAAGAACTGCTGAGTAGGAATGTTCTACCACAGAGAGAGTGAGCCTTTTGTACAGCTTTCCCTGCTCCTTTCTTCCTCTCTTCTCTTTCCCGCCTCGGTTTTGCAGCATAAAGCGATGTTGTTATTCCAGATGGCTTGGTGCTATATGGAAAACAGACAAGAGGAATACTTCATTGAAAATATGAAAATATGTCAGCATGAGGACATCATTACGGCTGCCTACATCATTTAAGCTCTCCAAAAATTACATCCAGGCCTACAGAGAAATAATAAATGTGTGTCTGCATGCATGAAGGCTCAACATGTATGTCTCTGCATTTGCACAGAACTCAGATGTGCAGATTTCAAACACATGTCTGCTTGTTTTTCAGAAACCTCAATAGCAAATCATAGCGCTAACCCAATTAGCTTCGCATCTGGTTTAGAAGCCTCAAACCTGTGACAACAGAGAGAGTAACAAAAAACACAAGACAGACTGAGACACACAGTCTACGAGGCAGAAACGGACGGCAAGAACGAGGTATATTTTCACTCACTCCACTCACTGTTTTATTTCACTCGGATTGGCGCTGGGGAGCCAGTCTCCACGTGGGGCTTAGTCTCTCCCTAAATCTGCCTCGGGTGGGTCCTGAAAATGCCCCTGTGCCAAATGAGCAGCGTAAAGCATGCCCCAAGGCATGGCCCAAAACGACACCCTAACAGCAAAGCTGTCAGCCCATGAGCCAACGCACTAAAACATGAATGCAGCCGAACTGTTGGGTTTTATAGTCTACAACTCCCAGTCACAAGCCCTCTAATGCCCCGTTTAACAAGCTGAAAATCCTCCATTTATTCCCCCTCCATCTCCCTTTAGGAGCACCTCCATTACTATTCACAAACAAAGATGGGCTGAAATACACTCCATGCACTGTATATGGTAGCATAAAAGTTGTTAATGCGTGGGTGAGGTGTTTAAATGGATGGTGCTGTGTGTACACGGGGTTATACTCACATTCATGCGTACAGTCTGTGCATGCAGTCGTCACTTTACAGGAAGAAAAAACTTCTCTGCACCATTTGGATCATTAGTGCACACTAAAACTGTAATGAGACTGATGGATGGTACAGTTGGAGCAGTTTCTCGACTGGCTGTTTGCAGGCCGAGTGCAGACGGATACTGAGGTGGGATTGTTGCAGAGGGACAAGGAACTGATGGAGAAGAAGGGGAGGAACAAAGTCAAGAGATAGCGTCGTGAGGTCGCGATGTCTGGAAAGGATAGGGGCCACTGTCTCGGCTCTCTCATCATAAACACAACAGATTGGATGAAGTCTTCATCGGCGTTACACGCCACCAGTCACAGTCCTGTGAAACCAGCACCATGTCCCCAGCACATACACATTTCCCCCTCCCCCCGCCAACAATGGTGTCACTCACGAAGGCCAAAGAGACACAGAGAGTGCTCCATCATGGATATTAGCTATGGGGATCAGTTGCTTTAAACAAGAGAGGAGGGGTGTGCTTTTGCAGACTATCATGTAACAACTGCAGATGAACATGTTTCATGTTTTGTTTCTATTTATTAGAGGCATTTCTCTTTTAAATTGGTTTGTAAGGACAATAATATAACAGCTCAAATGCTCTGGACTGCCCGGGCTTGTATAGCATCCTTCCCTATTTCTATGCATTTCAATCATCTCCAGGTGTACATTATAATTTTGTTTTGCTTTCATCATAGGCCTCACCACTTTCTATGGAAGTGGAAAGCATTCTTTCCACTTCATTTCACTTTACAACATATCCTGTGGGGTCCGGGTTTTACCATCTCTGGGAGAAGAAATTAAATCAATTTTGAATGCACGACACAAAACAGCAATGAAAGCACTGTATTAAGCAGATCTGGCTGAATGCGTGGTTGTGGTTATATTTTCCAGCGAGGCTTTGTTTGCTTGTTTATTTTGCTATTTTTCCACCCTGAAATGCAGAGGTCGGAAACATGCAAACTCTACTGTCTCAGTGGCCTAACGAACCAGTGGTCTTGGAGTGAGCAACCTGGTTTATGAGCCAAACCCTTTTTTTTTTCCTCATAACACCAACTGTTTTCTACTAGTCAAGCGTGGCAAATCAGGGATCATTATCATTACTATGTGCGCTTGCTAAATCCCTCTGACTTTATCAACAGTAAAATTTAACTCACTGTATTCCAGTGAATATCCAAACAGTCTGTTATTGGGAAAAGTGTCATCAGAGGTGAAGAATTATGGATTGAAAAACTAATAGATGGGCCAAATGGGAGCTGTATAATTTTAATTCCCAGAGGTAATGTGTGGAAATTAGTTAAATTCCTTCACAATTTTTAGGGATGACCAGCGACCCAAAGCACACACTGGATTAGCTACACTCCACCAATACACCTCTAAACTATTTTCTTTGACCATGTGTTTATGGCTTCGGGAGGACATGTTTATGTTTGACACCGTGACAGGACTCGAATCCTCAAGAGTGCTATGATGTGGACAGGAAACTCTGAATCTCTCTCCCTCACAAACATCGTACACATTTTCCCCTCTCCTCACCCAGTTCTCTAAAATAACAGCTTTGACACGATCCGCGCCGCGTTGCTGGTAACTCGAGAGCGGCCTGCTAGAACGCGGAGCACTGAGGAATTCTGTGAAAGGGAGGCAGTCAGGGAACCGGTCCGTGCTGGGGCGAGATGCGTGGTATAGAGGACCCACACAGAATGCACCGAGCCTGTGATGCTGGCGAGACAGACCCGGATCATCTTTACATAGGGTGCAGAGAGGTTGTGGGTCGAAAAAGCTGACGTTTATGCCGCAGCGAGGATGAGAATTCACCAAATGTCCTGCACAGTGGAGGATTAGGAGGATTTGGGGTTTTTGGTGGCGGTAGTGGTGGTTAGGTGTAGCGTACATAAACACACAAAATCCTCTTCTTATGGTCACAGAAGTGCAGTCAGGCCTCTGTAAACATCTGTCAGCCATTGCCTCCCTCGACCACCCCTCCTCTCCAGACCCCAGCAATTCAGCTTGCCCTCTGACCTCCAGCTGAAGAAAGAGCAACTGTGACTTTCTGCCAAAAAACTAGCAAAGACTTCAATTATTTGACAACTACCTCAAAAAAGGGGGAGACGTGCTCAGCTGCATGGCTGTATATGGATAAATCAGTGTTATCATAACAGCAATACTTGTTTGGCTCATAATTCACAGTTCGGGAAAGAGGACTTAAGAGAGCACAGCTGTATGTCAGACGATTACAGCAGAATGTGGCAAAGTTGAAACTCCCTCGGGTTGTTTAGTCTTTTTTTTTTTTAAGATTTGTGCACTTAAATACTTGAAAAATGGCCCAAAAGTAACCAGCAAAACAGATAAATTTGTTTGAAATGCATCTGTGCCATTTACAACTGTTTCAATTAGCAGTTCAAAGATTTTTCATTGCATGGGCAGGCAAAGGAATATTATTCTTGAATCATATGGGATTTTCTTCTTCGTTTCTGTTTAGTTAACCAGTCAGTCCAGCTAATAAGATTTGCCTGTGGTTTGGACAGTCAGCGCTCTGATCTGCCATCATCTCAGCCACTCTGCCTCCCGAGGGATGCGGAGCAGCACCGTAGACCCGTGGACACAGACCAGAGCACTCATCAGCTCTCCCACTCCCACCTCTCTCTGGGGCCTCAGGTTTCCCCTCCATCCCTCCTGCCCTCTCTGCTTCCAGCAGCCCCCACAGGCCTCCCTCCCTCCCCACATCAATTACAGCCTTTCCCCGTTGCGCGAGCCCCTCAGCTCCATGACCCCGGGGGTTACCGAGTCAAGGAGGTCACAGGTCACTCTCCCCACTGCTAACCCAGGCATCTCTCAGAAGTTTCCGGCTCTGCATCTGAAGCCCGGCGGCCGTGCAGAGCAACACCCACACGACCCTCAGGCATCGATGGGCGTCAGGAATACCCCCCATTCTAGTAAACAATGGTCTGTTCCAGTCAGTCTTGTCTAGCAGGATAATTTTTTCAGTAAAAAAATACTTTCATTAGAATTTTGCATTTGTTTTGGGTCCCCTTATCCACCAGTTTTCCTACTTCTGTGTTTGTCACTGAAGAAAGCAAGTTGGCTCGTAAAATGCTCCATAGTGAGATCACTGTTAATGCTACACTGCAACGTTGCTTGCTCAGTTATCCTCCCTAAAAGAGCATATTTGCACTTTATCTTCCTACCTTAAGTTTCACTTCTACCAAAGTAATTTCATTTTTTAAGATTTCAACAGGAAAGTTTATGGTAAATGCTTCCAACTACCAAATAGATAACATGTGATCGCACTTAAACATTGTGTAGATACGGAAAGAAAGAAAGAAAGAAAGAAAGAAAGAAAGAAAGAAAGAAAGAAAGAAAGAAAGAAAGAAAGAACTATCCACACAGACAAAAAAACAATAAAAACTATTTAGTGACAACATAGAAATACATATTTCTTTTTTTTCTTCTTGCCAAAACAAAGGGACATAAAATTATTAAAGCCAAATGGTATGTTTCATCACTAAAATACATTATGAATATGAAAAAAATTAACTTGTAGCTATTAAAATCAATGGCTAATGAGATAAAAGGGTTCACACACATTGATTTCTTAAATGTCTTGGGTTCCTTGCTGAGAAAAAGTGCCGATATGCTCAAAATAATGTTGTTACTTTAGAGAAATATGAGTTGCCCTCAATACTGACTGTATGCATGCTGCAGCAATTCTGATACACTTTAAATCTCTTTAAATTGATTGCTAATTCACCAAAGATACTGAAGAATTAGAAGGAGGGGAAAATTTGAGGTGATTCAGTGATAAATCTCACAATAAATGGCTAACAGTCAGCGGATGTAACACACAGTCAACCAGGTTAAACAGCAAGTCGATGGCTCGGGTCACTTTGTTGACCACAGAGTTTTGACGTGGAACTCGGCCTCGCAGAGCACAACTGTATTTCTGTCATAGTTGCCAGACCTTACGGTATCAATACCAGACACATTATCTCTAATGGGAGAGTCTGAGGGTGGAGGGAAGAGGAGACAGGCAAAGAGAGAGGGAGGAAGAGAGACACAGAGACTGTAGAAGGACGGTATCGCTATTGATTAACTGCAAGAGGACCTCCACTCCACCCTCTCCTGTCCAGACATATGGGGTAATAAGGACCACTCTTCTCCACTGCCCCCCCACTCCCCCCTCTCCTCTGCCTTCACCCCAGCTAGAAAGCCTTTTAATCAGCCCCTGGGGGAATACATGGATATGATATGGGAGAAAAAAGGAGGGGAAGAAAGAGAGAGGAAAAGGAGACAGGGCGAGAGGAGTCCATTAGTGAAGCAGACACAATAGCTACAGGAACAAAACCGATGGTTTCCTTCAAGCACAGAAAAAGGCAGAGATGTCTGATAGGCCTGAAAATACACAAACCCCGCACGCTTGCACATGATATATGCACTGAATAACACAAGTTTAGCCAGCACGTTTTCTCATTCACACCTAACATGATGGTGTGCACGTACATTACACGTTTGTGCAACATACATCGGAGCTGATATCGCTCCAGAGTTTCCAGGTCACATCATAAAGGGCTGTTTTTGAGCTCGGCCAGGGCCATTTTCCTCTGTTTATGTAGGGCCTTTCTGTTTTCTTTTCCGAAGAGAAGGATGCCAATCTCAGCGAGCCAGACTAACTTTATCAAAGCGGCCATCTCAGACTCTGACATCAAATCCACGACTGCTTCTCATGCTGAAAAAAAAAAAAAACAGGGAAAAAAAAACTGTCAACGCCTCACCCCATTGCTGGCCCCCTCAAGCCTGTGGACTCTTGAGAGATGGTGAGAAAAAGGGAGACGGTGGGAGGAGAGGAACATGAAAATGAAATCCCATGTGTGGTTAAAGCAGTTTGGAATATTTTTGTAATTCTGAGTGATGATGTAGAGATCATGATTATGTCTTTATTCAGGTGAACAACAGAGAGCCTTATGCTGCTGCAACATTTCAATTAAGGAACACAGGTTCTACTCCTGAGAATCCCCTCCACCAGGTCATCTATTACAAAACTTGGACAGCAGCGCCCCCCTGTGGTCAACTATGCTTTGGCACTTTTTTTTTAGCAAACCTACAGCTTTATAAAATATTACATTAGAGATGGAAAATGGCAATAGGAGCTGGAAATTATCGTGTTTTACATGGCTTAGTGTGGCAATAAGCAACGGTAGTTCTATAATCCTGTCAATAAGAGATGTATTAGTGCTGATGGAGGAAAGCAGAAACATTTGCTAACTGGAACACAACTGCAGTCGGTTTCCTGCACACCAGTGGGACACATAACGTAGGAAAAGTCTGCTTAGTCCATCAGCATTAAAACAAACCTTGTACTGAAAAGGGGATAGAAATAAAGAGCTGGAAAGAGCGATGCATTTTTCATTATTACAACTCAATTTGCAGAGCCTGAGCCTGATGTGAAATTGCTTCCATATGTCCCCGCTGCGGGGCGCCACAGAGTCTGCCAGACCTGCCATCGTAAGTTTTTATGGTGATTTACGCCCTGTGATTGGCTGGTGAGGGCTGCCCGAGCTGGAGCGGTGAACCAATAGGAAAGCAGGATGTTGACTCTATCGTTTGATTGGCTGAGCGCAGGTGTCAATCAAGCAGAGAAGAGGTCTGGAGGCAGAGAGCAGCCAGTCGGTTGTTTTGCTCTCTGGAGGACAGAGCTCCGCTGCTCGGTCCGTACACTCACACACACACACACACACACACACTCACACACACACACACTCACACTAATTCATTTACGTTTGATAGGCTGGAATAATTAAGCTAAAATACAACATTTCTATATTTAATTATAAAAATTACATTTAAATTCCCATGTGTAGATTACTTATTATTTTAGAAGTACATTTAATTATAACAGGCTGCATCATTCATATTATGCTGTAGCTCCAATTCAGAAAAAGCCTAATTATTGACCAAGAATTACACACATATTTATCTAGCATTTAAAACTTTCAAAAATAATTCTATGCACCACAATTGAGCAAGAATATTTAAATAAATTCCTTCAGCAAAGTTTATCACATGGACTTTTATGAATTATTTTCATATTAAATAAGAGAAGAAACGGTTACTTTAAAATTACATACATATTTTTAAATCTCATATTTTATTCTAATTACCCATAGGCAGATGGACACTTTTTTGGTAAACTGATGAGTTACAATTATTTATTTGTTATTACTAATAATCATATTTATCATAACATATATAATAGATTCTTTTATACAGTGTCAGACCTGCAAACTGCACGATTACAAAGACAATAGGACTGCATTTAGAACATTAACATTTCTACTCTGTTAATTTAGTCATTTCCCTAAACCAATTTTAGAAAATAAAGAACTGTCGACTACTTAATTAGTCAGGCTACCAGAGAAAAGGTCCATGCTCGAATTTTATATTGTAAGTGTTTTTACACAATTTTGCACAAAAATTTAAGAAAACAAAATATTTTTAAGCAGTTTAAACAAAAATAAGTTTTAAATATTATCATGTAAGGGGATCTATTTTGGATTGTCCTTGACCTCGGACGAAACTAAAATCTAGCCAGTGTATAAAATTATTTTCAAAGCCAATTTCACATGTGATTCCTCATTTTAAAACTCACAGGACAACAAAATAGTCCCATGAAAATCTCCTTCGGTTTCCCGTGAGTCTTTGCAAGAGGACCGAAGCGTACGCATGCGCACTGGCCTACTACACATGACGTGTATTTCCACCAATGAGCTTCATCCTGCGAGGAGTACGTGGAGGTGATTTAAGAGCTCTCCCCCAATAAATCTGTCAGAACTTCACAAAGTTGATTTAAATGTGTTTCACATCGTTATGAAAATACTTGTGGATTAATCAAGTGACTGCACGCTGGCGTCAGATCAATTGGAGCAGATTACTCTTCACAGCTTCTTTAAAGAGACGCGATTTGGAGCGTTTAAGTTCGGGATTTGTCGAGCCACCAAGTCGATGTGTAAAGGGTGCATGAGACTGGACCGCAAGTGTCACTTGATATTTTCAAGGTGTTTTTTTTCTTTTTCTTTTTCCCTTTTCAATATAACATTGCAGGAGTGTGGTGCAGCGCATATGAGCAGCTTAGGATGGACTTTAGGCTGCAGCTGATCTCAGTACTTGCTCAGGCTGTTGTGTGAGTGTTACATGATTGAAGCAGTGTTGCAGCTGCAGCCTCAACGAGCCGTGATGTAGCCAGTTGTGAGAGAAGCCCCGTCTGGCTTGTCTGCTAGATTTGTGCCTGTTCTGCAGGAGGGCTGCTGAGACAGCCAGGCTGAGTGGCAATGTGTGTTGAACTTGCTGTTGTGTTGAACTACACTTGTTACAGCCACTAATTATTGTCTTTATAATTGAATACACTTTTCTGGACTTCTTTGTGATGCAGTGGCACATAAAGTCTTTGCAGAGTAGGCTATTTCCAAAAGGCTTTCAGTGGGTTTGTATTGCACAGAGAGAAAAAAACTTCATTACAGCATACACTCAGATGTAAATAGGTCTGAATCTGTACTGTACCCTTGTGTGTTTTATACTGTAGAGACACAGGGGAGGGGTTTTCATCCACTGTGTTCCCAGTTTGCATTTATAAGGTGATGCCAATATATTTTTTTCCCATAATTATTTGTCATTTTATGGCCACGCATGCAGCTCTATATGCCATGTCAACCAAAGGAATAATAAGAAAACGGCATGAATGCAAAAATCTCAAGTAAAGACGGTTTTGAAAGACATGTAAGTGGGTGTATCATCATATTTTCAGCTGCTATAGGTCAACAAAACAAATAACTAACTTCAGGATATTAAATATTTAACATCTGTTATGTGCTAAATGAGTTTGCATACCCATAAATAATCACAAAAAACGCATTACGTTTCATCAGTTGTGTTTATTATGTAATTTCGCTAGTGAAAAACATAAAACCTGTATTATTAAATACCATTATTCGGCAGCAGGGGTCGCAAGTGAACCAGATTAGATTCGTTTATTGTCCAGCAGGGGAGACTGAAAACCTGAATGTTTCCTTTGACAACTTGTATTAACATTTACATCATCATAAAGACAAAGAAATGTGTTAAATTAAGCTGTACCATTATCAGAAGAGATTTTTGTAGGGGCATTTTTACTAAAACAATAACATATAAAACAGCAACACACGGTTATATTATGAGACTATTTATACTTTTAGTAAATTTTGCTTTACTTTCATTTGGGTTAATTTCATGTTGTATCTTTAGTAAAGGGATGCTTCTTCCTCTATGACTTAATTTAGAGCAGGCTACATACTGTATGTATTTCACTGTTTTCTTCCACAATAAAAATCTTCCAACAGTGCAACCAGTGCCTGTTTTCATTCTGTCTTCTTCTGGTCTTTTAATTTAACTCAAGGCAGTCTGTAATCACGCCACTGACATAATCTCACAAAGGCCTTGGATAACAAGCAAACAAGAGTTTCTCTGACCAGACAGAGACCCTGGATGTCTGACTGAATTAAGCATTATACAATCCACCCTTTTAGCACGGCCTTATTGCTAATACAAAACAATGGCAACCTTTAACATTTGTTTGGTACAGATAGTTCTCATTGTGACGTAAGACTGTTAACAAAACAACAAACAAGACAGAGAAATATACCACATGTGATTTAAGATATATTATTTCATCTTAGCATGAGTGTAGCCCATAGACAGATAATAAAATTAAGGAAAAACCAACATAAAGTGTCTTAATAAGGTGTTGGGCCACCACGTACTGTCTGAACAGCTTCCACGTGCATTGACACTTCAAGCCTTTATAGCGCCACTGGTGGCCTGGACCATCATTCTTTCAAAATATCTTCCCTCATTTTGTCTTTTGATGATTGTAGTTGGTCTAAAATCTCCCATAAGTGTTAAAAGAATTGAGAGCTGGTGAATGTAAAGGCCATAGTATTTGATTGACATCATTTTAATGCTCATCAACCCCCTCAATAACCTTTAATAAGGACCCCTTCCATTAGGATGTTTCAGAATGGATCATGATCAATGATCACTTCAAACAAATTCTTATTGATTTACAGTGACCGTTCACTCTAAGAGGACAAGTGGACCCAAACTATGCCAGCAAAATGCCCGCTACAACATACCAGAACCACTGGATCCCCTCTTTGTTGGGGTCAAAGGTTAATATTTTCCTTTTAATTTGCCAACCATCTGTCTAAAGGGTACTTATAGACATTAGTCTTACTCAAGGTACTTTGTCTTATTTCATAAATGTTTGAACATACATACAAAGATGTTGTGAATGAATGTGTAAAGCAGTTATAAATTAACATGCTACTTTTTAGTTTTGGCAAAACATTATAATTCAGATCAGTTGATCAGCATCCTGGGCTATAAAAACATTTGTTGAAATGTCCCAGTGATTGCTACATGGCCAAACATTACCAACACCATGAGTCTAAACTGCAACATATTAATCTAAGAAGGACTAAATTCCTTGAATTTCTTTAACAACATTACGTTTTGTCAAATTGTGTGTCAATACAAAGATGACACAAATTATGTTCAGTGTTAAAATTCACTCTTCCTCGTCTCATTTTTTGCACACTGCCATATGTCGCTGTTGCTAAAGTAAAAGTAGCAGTACAACAATGGAAATGGGCTCCCTTACAAGTGAAAACCCTGGAGTCAATATTTGAACTGAAAAGCTGAGTTTAGAGACATAGACAAGGCACAGAAAAGTATACCGCATAGGACTTTCCATCTATTATTTAATCTTACCATCAGTTTATGTCTCTGTTTCTCATGTAGAAGACTGCAGGAGCCTACAGACAGGTGACAAATTAAAGGGAAAACCAACATTAAGTGTATTAGTACGATGTTGGACCACCGTGTACTGCCAGAATAGTTTTAATGTCTCAATTCTACAAGGCTTTGGAAGCTGTTACACAAATTACATTCAAATCACAAAATGTCTTTCCGTGTCCATTACGGCCTTTGGATTGTTATATCATTGTATAATATATGGTAATAGCCATCTTGAGGAAAGTGCAAAGTTTGAACTCAGTAATTTGAGATGTCTAGTGGGTAAGGTGTTAAGTATATGGCAGGATTCCACCCTTGGCATTCTCCTTAGTGGAGGGAGTTGAGGCATATGGTTGAACAAGTTCAGGCTGTAATTCAGTCACTTGCCACTGGGCCAAAGAAAGGGGGACAGATGCAGGTCAGTAGCACAAACGTCATGCAAATGCAGCCAAGCCTCTACCTCTGAAAAATCCCTCAGAAGCAGAACCAGAATCAGCGAAGGGCTGAGTGTCATAACTTAATCCTAAAACGAACAGTAGGCCTATCTCCTGTGTATTCCTGAGATGGCAATTGTTTGATTTGTGCTTTTTTTCGTGTGAATATTATGTAGTTAATACCAGGGCGGAGGCTTGCTATAGTGAACAACTATCGCTGGCTGTCATTGGTCAGCATCCTGACAGACAGATGTGTCGTCCAATCACATTCTGTTGCGGTGGACGCTCTGGACCAATTGGTATGAGTAATGCAAATCTGAAACGAAGTTCCCCCAGTAGCAGTGCGGTACCACCAGTTAGCTTTTCATATGTTTCATTTTCAGTTTAGTTTTTAACGTCAGGAAACTCGTGATAGCTAGTTACCGCCGACGAATAACTTCTCCGCCATAAGATACGGAAGAGAAACGTGTTTGCAATGTTTGCGCCCAGAGGTTCCTGTTAACTGGTAACTAAAGCTGATAGCTAACTGCTAACAGCTAGCATAGCTATCTAACGATTTCGCCGGTACAGGCGGACCTCTTTGTCTGACAGGGGAAGGCGTGCTCTTTTGTTAGGCTTTTCCCTTTGTCCTTTCGGGAAAGAGGAACTGTTGGGTCAGGATTTCACAGTTATCTGCAGTTCTGAAAGTATTTAGAAAATGCAAATCGCGAAAAAATACTTCACAGAAGGCCTGATTCAGTTAACGATCTTACTCAGTTTGATTGGAGTTCGCGTGGACATCGACAGCTACTTAAGCGGCTACTATTCGCCTCTGACAGAGATTAACTTGGGTGCTAGCTCAGCCTACATCCAGACACCCTTTCACATTTTGAGAGACACTCTTGACGGAAACAGTGTGCACCCAAAATGTCCCGAGTTGGACTATTTCTTTGCAAGTCGCCGGCTGCTAGACGAAGTGAGGACTCTGGGTTCACCGCGGTTCCCCACACAGCTGAACGCATGGCTGGTGCACCAAGTGTCTGCCACTGACAAGGCTGACAGTGGGCCTTCAACCAGCAACAACACTGACTCCAACACAGGGTTAGAAAGCCCTGGAGACGAGGCCAGGGATGTCAGCGAACACCTGCCTGCCAGTGGCCAAGAGGTGTGCCAGACAAACCCTGAACTCGGACAGGGGCCTTGTGGCGCTGGAGCCTGCGGTTTTCTTAAAGAGGCAAGTGTGATTTATGCACAATAAAGTTAAGCAGGCTTTGCTTCTAACTAAGCTACACTATAATCTATGACAGGTAATTCTGGCTGTCAGCTTATGTATTTGACTAACTGAAAGTCTAAATAGTCAAAACTTCCTCGATGGCTAACTAATGCTAGCTAACTAGCACCACTAGCATACAAAGATTGATGTCCATCCATCAAGTATTATGTTGTAACATTTCCTGGTGTACCAGGAAACAAAGTAACACGGTATTCTAAACTGCTGCCAAAAGCTGATAAGTGCACTCGCTGTCATTTTGTGTGCGTGCCCCAGTCCTGTGTCACAAGTTGCAAATCAGTGATCAGTTAAGTCAGGCAGTGCTTACCCAGTTAGATTAACGGGCTTACATTCATCATGACAATTTGGTAACTTAACAGACTGACCTAACTGGTTTAGGCACTTTGCCATAAAACCATTCCATGAGACAGTCAAGCATTACAAGTAATAGGTCTGCTGCAGCTGTCACCCTTCACTATAAAACTCGTCACAATAAGTCCTCTCTGAATAGTTAACAAACAAAGAAGACCCTAATAAGCACACAGGTGTAAAGCTACTATTTGCCAAGTTGGTCACTAACTGTTATTATCAAAAGATAGGTGTCATTTCATGTGACAGACATCTGTATTTTGTGGCACTTTTTGTGTTTTAAGACTTTAATCATACCCTTTATATTCAATTCTCCCAGTAATCCAGCTTTTCTAGCTTAGGGTAGAAACAGCTGCTTGGTGGATGTTATGTCCTGAGGGCAGTTGATGTCGTCAATTGTGTAACTATATCCCCTCTCTTCAGACTCAACCACCAGCTGTGGGCCTTGAGAGGTGGAGAAATGGGGCTTGGATCCACACCCTGTTTGCTTACACAAATGCGGTGGTCCACAGTTGAACACTGCCCCTCCTTGAGTTCTTGTTCACATGAATGATGTGATGTTGACACATCTTTCACTTTTTTCATTATCTTTTTGTGAAGATAATTCATCTTAAAAAATGCTGAGGTTTGTGGGAGGTACGCTGTTTCGAAGGAGAGGATGACACCTGTGACATTTAAAAGTTAAGCTACCCCAGTAGAAATCGACAAGCTCAGACAGAGCTTCGGCAGAGCTTGGCTGGTGTAGAGTACAGTTCGTCTTATTTTTGCCTCTAGCATAACGTAAAACCTGATTCAGCAGTCATTCTCCCTTTAGAACAGACGAGAACCCACCGCTCTGTAATAATCTGGTCATGGAAAATATTTTTTTGTCTGTGTGTAGAGATATGAATAATTTTTCAATGGTGACAACTGGTGACACATATAACTGTAGATGTATCAGGTCATCTCTTAGGGTAATTAGCTTAACCGTTACACTAACAAAACAAACCATGTTTCTGACATAACAGAAGAATCGTATTCTAAGATAGACAATTATCTGCAATGGCTGGACTGGGATTAATAAACCAGTAATGTAATGATCTTTGGAGGTCTTTGGATGTCCACTAATAAGTTGTTTTCCTTATCCTTTTTCCTCTGTCCTGAATCGTCTGACTATCTTGTTCCCAACTTACCAATCTCTTCATCTGCCTTTCTTTGTCCCCAGGAGGTTGATGCTAAAGTTAAAGAGGAGGAGGAACCAGCTCCACTCACTCAGCTGGCTCACAGTTCCACACTGGAACAAGAGGTATGAGTCTGCTTTGTCTCAGTTCTCTTCATCAGTTGCTGTATACACAGTGCATCACTGTTTCAAAAAGTTGTTTTCTGAATGGAAGCTATACTGCATTCCTTTAAGAGTATACACAATAGTGTTTCTCAATCTGTCATGATTCATGTGTCATACCAGCATAAATTGCAGTCACGTTAGGGTGTTTTGACCAAAAAAAATTATGTTCTCACGTGACGTCTTTATTCAAATTGCACCGTTCTGATGACCGTGCAGCTTCAGTAACACCATGTAAGAGTAGGGATGTTGAAGCACAGTAATTACTGTATGTCTCTGAAAATGATACTTACTTGCTACTACTTTCTGTTCCTTTTACAACAAGCTGTGTAGATAGATTCAAAGAGGACATTTCTCCTGAATTTTTAAGCGTTTACTGTGCTATGATGGTGGACTTTGGCAACAAAACTTACCACTTCATTATTTTTGTCCATTCCAGAGTCTCCTTGAAGGCATCACTGCACTGTCCAATCCAGCACGTCCCCATCCTCTTACCATTGATATTGACCAGCACTGGAGCAATTTACTCTCTGTTGCCGACCTTGACGTAAGTTGCCTGCTCTTATTTACTGTATTAAGCCTTGTGTAAAAAGACATTACATTTACACAAGGCTCGATAGCAGTCGTGCAGGAGTTCAGATGAATAGGCTAGGAGCCATCAGTGTGGTACAGTGGAGAGCCTTATTGTGCCATGTTGTTCTATATATTGTGCCAGGGGATTTTTGAAGCTGTCAAAAATAAAGCGCAACTAACATGTATGTCTTACATGTAGGACTTGGACTCCTTGGTTACCGAGCGTCTGTCAGACCTCGATGGTGACATCACCAGCGCCATCAGCCAGGATGTCAGTTTGCATGATGCTATGGTGTCTAGTGCTGGAGTCTTTGATGTCGCTTCTGGAAGAACAGAGTCCAGGACAGTCAACCAGCAACGAACCCTCTTCCGACTGGAATCCACTGGCTCTTCGCACTCAGATGCTTCACCAGGGATGGCTCTGGGCCTCGCCGCACTCCCCTTTGCTTCAGTATGTAATTTAAGTGGAAATGTGTCATCACATAGTACATTGGGTGGCTGCCTGGATGAGGCAGTGTTTGATCAGATCAATCAGCTAGGTCTGGAAGGCCTGGACACGATGGACACCCAGCTGATGAACTGTCTGGAGAGCATAGATCCCCAGGTCCTCGAGGACTTGGACTCAGACTCCGGTCTCTCCTTGGAGAGCAGCTCTGGAGGTCCAGTCTCTCCAGGTTAGTTCAATCTCTACAAGCCTTTATAGATTAAATGTCTTTATTGGTGTGGCTTGCGATGTTTTTCATATGTACTAACATTATCACAACTCGTCACTCATCCAGGCTCATCTGAGATGTCATCGTCGTCCAGTTCATACTGTGAAGATGAGTGTGGAGCTACAGGCTACAGCAGTGAAGTGGAGTCACTTCCCTCCAAGGGCATCCTGGATTACAACTCAGCATGGTCACCTGTTGATCTGAGTGAGAGTGTGTGGCATGACCACAGCTACTCGTCTCCTGCTTTCTTCAACCAGCCATCAGTTACACTGTCCCACAAAAGCATCAAAGAAGAGCCTCTCAGCGATGATGATGATGGGTCACAGTTGGAAGAACGGGAGCTGAGTCGTGATGAGCTGCGTGCCCGTGCCATGTGCATCCCGTTCTCTGTCCTGCAGATTGTCAACATGCCTGTGGAAGAGTTCCTGGAGGTTCTTGATGGTCACGGCTTCTCCCCAGAACAGGTGACTCTCCTGAGGGACATCCGCAGGCGCGGGAAGAATAAGTTGGCAGCACAAAACTGCCGCAAGCGCAAACTAGATGCAATCACAGGGCTCCAGGAGGAGGTGGATAGGCTGCACGCTCAGAGAGACAGACTACTGAGGGAGAAACAGCTTACAGCCAAGACAATGGGTGCTGTGGGCCAACAGATAAAGCAGCTGACCAGAGACGTCCTGGCTCGGCTGAGGGATGATTCAGGGCGGCCCCTGAACCCAGAGAGATTCACCCTGCAGTGCGGGGCTAATGGGAGGGTTGTAGTTCAGCCTGTAAGGCGACCTGCTGTTTCTACAACAGCTGGAAACAAAACAGACAAGAGGAAGAAGGAAAAAAAACAATGATGCAGTATTTCCAGCTGAGACTTGAGTTTTTAGGTTTTTGGACATTACAGAACTTACTTGCCTGACTCTGGTTTTGGGTTCTCCTCTTTTGTAAAAGTGTGTGTGGATTCACCACTGTTGGGAGCCTGAATTGGCAAAAAGCTGCAAAATGAAAGACACTCAGAACATAAATAAATAAATAAAAAAAATCTCTGTAAATAAAAGGTCTCATGGGAAAATGTAGCTTACACACTGGACATTCTTTGCTTATTCAAGATGAACAAGGCAGAAGGGGTGGCTTAAGGGAACAGCTAAGCTGCTGGCAATGCTATCAGTCTCTTTTTGTGCCTGTTAACATTAAAGTCATCGTCTTATCATTTTCACAGACAAGCGTTTGCAAGCAGTCAGGCGTCAGTGTCAACGTGGCCAACATTGTGACAGTTACTGGATAGAGATCTAAAAGGGTGGATTCTGTTTGTTTGTTTCCATGTGATCTTCCCTCTCAGCATATACCTACTCAGTATAAGTAGGGGGTTAAAGATTGTATTTATTAAAGTTTATGAGGTTATATGCATCACAAAACTGTCAAGGACAGTATCTTTTTTCAAAATAATAACTTAATGTCAAAGTGATAAGAATATTGGATCATTTGCTATCTAAAGTTTACAGATTTTTTTGAGACATTGGAGGGCATGTTGTATTAGGCAAAAAAAAAACTGAAGTGACATTTAAAAACAAGATTTTCTTCTTTTCCTTACATGTCTTAATGACATACATTATACCAATGATTGAAATGACAAGGCCTTAATTTTCATTTGAGAAGTATTTTTGTTATTGCGCGTGTACATGATCCACCTATGCACATCATCATAACAAAAATGTTGTATGAGTCTATCATTGCATGTTTAAATTAATATCGATTAATTAGTTTCGAGCACAATTTGACCTCACCCCTTTCATTTCAAGTACTATAGAGTTTTGGCAAGATTATATTCTACCTCACGGCTTAGTTTTTGTTCATTTTTGGCTAAATTTAAAAATGCCCTTCTTTTAGGGGAACTTAAGTGCACTCGTTAATGACAGATTCTTCATTGTTAGTGTGGCCCTAAGTAGACATAAACTATCCCATTTTTAAAAAAAAACAAATACAATCACCAACTCTATTTAATAAGTTTGAATGTTGTTTGGATGTTGCTTTTTTTATATTTGAGATTATCTGAGAGCAGAGTTGAGTATTAGAACTTGCCATTTTTTCATGGGTACACTGCTTTGTATCGTCAGCTGAGTGAGTGAGATAAATGGAGCATTTAGTAAATAATTTTTTTTTAAGGTTTTTTTTTTTTTTTTCTTTCTGTGTGGTTTGGCGAGAGTTTACTTTGCTGTTTGTATAAATTTAAGTTTCCTAAATGTTTTTCTTTGTTTCTGAAGGCAAATGTGTTTGATTGCATGGTGATTGTTGGAAGTATGATTTTGCTTTGAGAATTTGAGTTGCTCTTGCAGGTATTGTTCTTTCTGATTAAAAAAAAAAAAAAGATGAACTGACTGTCTTGTCTTCCCCAGCGACCCCTGTTTGAATATTTAGTCTTGGGCTTCCTCAAACTAAATGGCACTTTTTTAATACCCTTAACTTTTAAACCACAATTACCGGGACATATTCTGACAAAAGATGTAATCTGAACACTTATGAGTGCATCTCGAAAAATTAGAACATTGTGAAGAAGTTTAATATTTTCCATCAGTTGTTTAAGAAACTAAAAATGCAATATATTGTAGACTCATTACATGTTAAGTTAAATATTTCAAGTGGGGATTTTTGTTTTAATTTTAATGATTATGATTATAGTTCATGAAAATCAGAACTCCAATATCTCAAAATGTTAGAATATTTCATTTTGAGTTTGGGCAAAGTACTGTTTAAAAAGCGTAACTATTGTGTATCTCTCGATGTAGTTCAGTACATGCAACTATAATTAATGGGGAAGACTGCTGACTTAAAAGTTGTCCAGAGGACGATCATGAACAACCTCTACAAGGAGCGTAGGCCGCAGAAGGTTACTGATAAAAAAAAAAGGCTGGCTGGTGGCAGAGTGCTGTGTCACAGCATATTTATGGAAAGTTGACCAGAAGAGAAAAGTGTGATGGGAAAAGGTTCACAAGCAACTGGGATGAGAGGATTGTCAAGAAAAGTCAATTCAAGAACTTGGGAGGGTTTCACAAGTACTAGGCTGGTGTCAGTGCATCAAGAGCCACCAAGCACAGACGTCTTCAGGAAAGGGGTGACAACTGTCTCATTCCTAATCTGAAGCCACTCTGGAACCAGAGACAACGTCAGAAGCGTCTTGACTGGGCTGAGGAGAAAAAGAAGTGTGATGTTTCCGCAGTCTGTGAGGATTTGGGGTGTCATGTCATCGGCAGGCGTTGGTCCACTGTGTTTTATCAAGTCCAAAGTCAACACAGCACCTACCAGGAAATTTTAGAGCACTTTATGCTTCCATCTGCAGACAAGCATTGTGAAGATGCCAATTTCCTTGTCTAGCAGGACTTAGCACCTGCCCACAGCGCCATAACTACTACCAAATGGTCTGCGTCACCATGACATCACTGTGCTTGATTTGCCAGCTAAATCACCTGATCTGAACCCTTTAGAATCCCACAAGAGGAAGATGAGATACACCCAACCCCAAAAATACAAACGAGCTGAAAGCTGCTGGTAAAGCGACATGGGCTTCAATAACACTCAGCAGTGCCACAGGATGATTGCCTCCATGCCACGCCACATTGATGCAGCAATTCATGGTAAAGGAGCCCTAAACTGAAGCTGGACATTACTATATTGTTAATCCTTTAGTTGATTGATCTTAGGAAATATTTTGAAAGGTTGAGAACCTTAGTTTCTAATTTCCATAAACTAATTCTAATTTCCAATTGCCATAATCATAACATTTTTAAAAAGGCTTTTAGTTTTTCACTTTACGTGTAAGTAGTGGAGAATATATCAAAGTGGACTTTTTTTAACTTAAAAAATGCAACTTTGTCGTGATGTTTTTGATGCACTGGCAAGTAGCTTCTTTTTTTTTACAGCTTTAATTAAGCATTTTCTTCTTTTAGGGACAGGAGAATTGATTGATTGATTGATTGATTGATTGATTGATTGATTGATTGATATATTTATTTTGAATATGTAAAGACAAGTACCGAGTAAACAAAGAATTAATATTATATATATATATAAATGTGTGTGTGTGTGTGTGTGTGTACATATATTTATATACATACATATCCATAGACATACATACTAAATAAAATCATATAGCAAAAGAAATATTCCACAATTCTGGACTAGGTCTACATATTCAAAAAGGAGTGAGAAGAAGTATATAAACATTTGATCCCACCCCTTTCCCCTAAATTATTGATTGATAATTTACAGTTTCCTAAATGTGTATATAATCTACAATTTCTGTTTATACATATAAGATACAATAAAAAATATATACAATTTTGATACTACCAATTTATATATATATATACACACCACACGCATATCCATACATACACATATTATTATTATTATGGACATACAATACTAAGGAGAAGCTCAGGAATGCAAGCGCGTTTTCCTTCCAGGCTCCCGTAGAGGAGCGAGCAGCAGCTTTTGGCGCCTGCCCTGCACTGCCGCTCACTGCCATACCTGATATAAAGAGAAAGCTGACCGCGTGGTAGAGACGCCTCCCCGAAGCGATTCCTCTTGTTTTTTTACGGTGTGTATGCAGAGCTTCCGTATAACAAACGTTGCACCGTGCAATATTCGTGCCTAATTTAATTGCATTGCCAAACGGGTTGCGGTGCCAGTGGTTTTCCACGTTGGGCCGTATTGCATGCGGAAAGTCTGCGCAAAGAGAGCGACTCATAACAACATTAGCTGCTCTATTGTTTAAATTTTACTGCAGTATTTTGACCTGAACAACGTCAGTTAGCTTAAAAGTAGACGTGGCTATTTTAGGTGTTATGCTAGCTGTATCGAAGAGTTATTTGTGCGTAATTGTGTTGCAGAGCGGGCGTTTGCCTTAATTGCCTTGTTGCAATTGCTAATGTAAGAAAGTTGTGCCTTTTCGTCATACCACCGTCTCAATTGACGCCGGGTTGCAGGTGGCATTGCAAAGTCGAGGAAATTTTGGTTTAGAAAACGATAGCTGCAGTTAGCCCGCCGGTTAGCCATTTTTGCATTTGGCTAGCTCTGAGCACTACCTGAGGCTTAGCTAATTAGCGCCTTTTTTTTCTTTTTTTTTTTCACATTTAAGTGGTATACTGCGTCCAGGGTGTTGTACTTGTGTACGCTACTGGTCATTTATTTGAACAACAAAATGACGACGGAAGAAACTAAAGTGAGTGTGTTTACGGCCCCAGCATCCGTGGCGGATTTGGGGCCTACTTATTCTCAGTGTGGAAAAAGAGCAGCAGCTTAATGCATAAATGTGACGCAGCTGACGTTGTCGCACTCCTCCTCGTTTTCACAGCACAAAATGGGCAAGAAGCAGAATACCAAGGGTAAGAAGGATGCACAGGAGACACAAGAAGAACCTGAAGAGTTTGTTGTGGAAAAAGTACTCGACCAGCGTCTTGTCAATGGGAAAGTAGAATTCTACCTGAAGTGGAAAGGATTTACAGAGTGAGTTGCCTGGGACACCTGCCCCCTCCTGCTGAGCTGGAAGTGCTTCCCTGGTATGGGGTTGTGCTATACTTTTGTCGTTATTGTGATTGCATGAAGGAGCTGCTGCTCTCCATACAATCTGGTCTTTAAAGTTAACTATATTACTTGCATATTAATTGATCAAAATCAGTGTTGAGGCATGATGCAAATGTTGACACTGTTCCTGCTCGTTCAGTGCTGACAATACCTGGGAGCCAGAGGAGAACCTTGATTGTCCAGAGCTGATTTCAGCGTTTTTGGAAGCACAGAAGAACGTTAAGGAGAAGCCCGCTCCTGTTAAGAGGAAGGCATCCACAGATGAGCCAGAGACAGAATCCAAGAAGAAAGATGTGGTGAGTTCAATAAGTTTTGCACGCGTGGGGCAGACCTGCCTTCCATCCAGTGCTTACACATGTGCAGAGTTAGGAGACAGGTGGGTAACATCACTGCAGACCCATCATGCCCTGCACATAACCTGTTGTAACTCCTCCCTCTTGGTAGGTACTACTGAACACCAAAACAATCAGACAAAAAACTGTCTTCCCACGGGACATCAATCTTAACAATTAAATCAGTCTATAATAACAGGAACAACTCCTTTTGGATCCCTAATGCTGGACCACCATTTATTGCAAACCTGTTAATATTTTTATACCAACAGCATTGGTCTTTGCTCCATTGCGCTGTCGTTGATCACCTCATGTATATAAAATGTCAATAACGCTATATTTATTAATAACTGTATTTATTCTTATCAGAATCAGCACAATGCGTGCTACACTTTGGTCCACTTTGAACACGCTCCTTTACACATATGTGTGCTGTGCATAAGAGTTGCACTGATGTTCCTTTTTTGTTTGCCTGCTGCCCTTGTCTGAATGCATGCATATTTTTTTTCATTTTGTGTGTGTATGTGATTGTATGTACCTCTTTGAGAGCAAAGAGGAAAAACTAGACACATTTCTTGTATGTTTATGCATATGTGGCCAATAAAGCTGAATCTGATGCTAACAAGCTGTTCCTTAAGGGATCACATTGCTTGATTTTAGCAATCTTTAACATGACAGCCATTTCTCAAAATACAGAGAATTGTCATGTTGGGTAAAACCAAAACGGCGAGGATGCATATGTGTATCAATCAGTAAGACTTGTTCTTGAAGTGCACCTGCTACCAAACGTATGCTGGTGTCAATTAAAGAATCAGATGCAAAGTTCTGACGGTGTACACGAACCGCTGCCCCAGTTTCTTGCATATCCTCATGTGTAATGTTGTCACCACACTCAGGCTGAGAAACCACGTGGCTTTGCTAGGAACCTCGAACCAGAACGAATCATTGGCGCAACAGACAGTAGTGGGGAGTTGATGTTCTTAATGAAATGGTAAGTTACAAATGTTTAAAAAAAAAAAAAAAAACTCTTTATGTCAACACAGTTAAACAGTCATCTTTTTGCATGCATTGTGTAAATGCCAAGAACATGACGTCCTTTAATTTCTGAGAAAGTTTATTTCACTGCCATGTTCATTGCTGGGCAAAACGGTAACGGGTAAGTCTCACGATAGCACATTACCTCGCACAGGAAGTTAACGCATTGCTCTTGAAACATTTAGTATTCTCATTCAGTAAATCCATTATTGCTTGAGATGATACTGTGCCTTTGTTGTGTATCTCAGAGATAAGAGTATGTCTTCCTTTAATGCTGCATCAGAATTTCCTTCCAGATCAGATGACTTCTGACTGAGGGTTGAAATAATGAACGTATTGTACGTGAGGGCCCTAAGTGGCTCTAATGCTTCTCCCCTCCCCCCCTCCTCTCTGGCATTTTCTTAGGAAAGACTCAGATGAAGCAGACTTAGTTCCTGCCCGTGAGGCCAACACTCGCTGCCCTCAGGTGGTCATATCCTTCTATGAGGAGAGACTAACATGGCATTCCTGTCCAGAGGATGAAGCTCAGTAGTTTTTCCTTTGGTCGCTGCAGTCCCCTGTTCCACGTGCACCCTTTCCTCAGGACGGGATTCTCTCCTCCGGCTTGCCTTTTAGTTTTAGCAACCTTTAGTTATTTTTGAAGACGATTGAACATTCGCATCATTTGGCGGTCGGGGGGAGCTTTGTTGTCGTACATTTTCTGCAAAACTGATTGAACAGATGGTGATGGTGTTGTTGTGTATCATTAAAGAAGTCTTCCGGTATCATTGAGATTGACTGATTCCTTTGATAGAACCCATCACCCATATTCATACACGTTCAAATGTTTTGAGTTCTACATTACGGCTGCTTTAATCTGTAAAACTTTCAGTCATCTCTTTCTATGACGTTCTCAGTCTCATGTAAGATGCATTTTGTTTTGTTTTTTCCACTACGCTAGTGCTGATGTTTTGTTTCAAAAGTACGTTTTGTATACCGTCTGTAAATATTATTTTAAGTTCTAATAAAGGTTTTATGTGGCCAGATTTCCCGGCTCAGTTCTTGATTTTAAAAAAATGTGTTAGAAATTTTCAAAATTGAAACAGTTGTCAATATGATGAAAGTTCATGTAGGTTTTCGATGGCGTTTGAAACAGTACTTGGAATCCATTCGATGTGTTTGTTTTTGTACGTTTTGTGTGTCACATTTTTACTGTTTTTGTCTCCATGTTACACTTTGTGTTCCATGTGGCACTCTGTGGTCGTGATGTACGAGTTGTGTCAGAAAAGTTTCAGGACTGGTGTCACAAAAGATATTTCAAATCAAAACTACAAGTTTTCCATTTTGAAGTGATCCCTCAGGAGTCACTTTCCCAGCCTTCTCTGCCACACTACCTTACACTTCTGGAAGGATTCTTCCAGGATCCTCCACAGTGCCGTTGTCACAGCCATCTTGATGTCATCTACGTCTTCAAAACAGGTCCCCTTGAGGACCCCCTTGAGCTTGGAGAAGAGGAAAAAATCCCACGGAGCCAGGTGGGGTGAGTAGGGAGGTTGCTCCAGCATGGCCATGCTCTTCTCAGCCAGGAACTGTGGGATGCTCAGGGCATTGTGAGCAGGCACGTTGTCATGGTGAAGCAGCCACGACTCTGGCCTCTTCTCAAACTGAACAAAGCAAACGCCGCAGGATCTTTTTGTAGACGTGCTGGTTGATTGTCTGAAGGGAAAACTCATAGTTTGGGTTTGAAATACATCTTTTGTGACACCAGTCCTGGAACCTTTCTGACACACCACATGCATATATTGATGAATACATCCTAATTAAGTAGGCTTAGTGGCAGTGAACCCCTTTAAATGTTGACAAAATTTCATTGTATCCCCCCCCCCCCCTTTCTCTAAAGGGAGTAATGTCATCCCGTTTGACCTCTACTGTAGAAAAGGCTTTTACTTTTCTTGTCCGTAATAGGTTGGGGATTTAAGATTTTTGCAGAGTACTGCTTCCCTCTTTGCCAAATCATGTTAGTAAAGTAATGTTAACAGTAGTGGGAACTCTATTGTCCTGATGACATAAATACTGTAAATATACTTAGAATGTTATAACAGCACAATGCATTAATCAGAACTTAAGCTTTTTTTTTTTTTTTTTCATTTGTGACAGTATTTTTTAATTGTGACTTTGAATCTTTCGCATCACTGACTACCTTTGCAGCAGTGTGGAGAACTCATGACTGGCATTAGGGCATGGGAGATGGACTTCGGACCTTTGTGCATTAGTGTGGATGGCCTTTCTGTGCCAACTCAGAGGTTTCTGTTTCCATGGAAGCAAATCTCTCAGGGTCACTTCTAAATGACAGATTTACTTGGGAGAAGGATTCTAAATTAACTAGTTTTTCTTCTCGGTATGTTTAACCGCCAAAAATGTTAAGAAAGGAAAAAGCTATTAAAGGCTACTGAACTTCTTTCTGCATTTAAGGCCCATTAGAGATGAGTCCTGACATGACAAGAATCCTTACATGAAGGCTGACCTACAGGCATGTTGGCAAACAGCCATATTTCCCGAAAGGCACCTTAATGTTCTGTTAGAGACAGAAATACCATGTTGATGTCAGTATAATGGATGAAGAGCAGCGAGACAGTTCACACAGTTCGCGAACATCTTAAAGCTACATGATCAGTTATAGCAATTTCCACCTTTTGACAGTTTTATATATTGAGTTCAGGAACAGCAAAAGAAATCTCTTTTATGTCAGAGGAAAGATTTACGATAAGTAACACACCGGATATCAGTTATTCCGGTTTTCGCTGGATTTCTTTCAAATTTGGAGCATCTTGATTAAATCAAATGTCTAATCAATGCAGCACACTCATGACCTGTGTGCTGATCTCACCATGCATTCACAACCGACAGCTACATGAGATCTCTAACATGAAAATGTGAAGCTCAGTTACTTTTAATATAAACATGAATTTTCTACATGTTACATCCTGGCATAAATCACCATAAGCTTGATGTCATAGCATACAAATGACTTAAAATACATCTTTTTTTTTCTTCTTTTTTTTTTCTTTTTAATTGCACAAGAGTGACTAACCAGAATCTAATTTTCTGCTCAGATTAATTTCATAACACTGTCAAACTGACAGACTCTTTAACTGTTGACCCGAGATAAAGAGGTCTTTATATGCAAATGACCAGCCTGCCTGAGTTACCTGAAGATTTGTTTAGCTAAGGTCATGTCTCACCATTTCTTTTAAATCCTCTCCCTGGGTGGACTGAATTCACGAATACTTCTAAAAACTTCGGTAAGATCTCCTTGATTTCCTTCTTCTATCTAAACTGTTGCTGCTGTGTAGTGTAGCCTGGTCTTTGCTCTGTCAGGATGGTAATATTGCTGAATCAGACTTGCTGAAAAAGTAACAACAGCAAAAAACTAGACGTTATATCTGATGTTTTGGCAACTTAAGAGAGCACTAAATTGAGAGTGAAGCTGTAAAAACAACTTTTTAACTGGTGTAAATGAAGAAGAATGTACTGATGATTGAATATCCCCCATGTGAGCTTCAGGCCTGTTGCTGTTAACACTGCATCGTATTGCGTTTACTCCTAACTCTCTGTGGAAAATGCTTACTTTGTCGGTCCAATGACAAGTGACTACCTCAATAATTAACTGCGCCCTGCAAAATGTAAGCCAATAAAATCAACATGCATTTCTAATTTCCATCTGGAAGGAATCATACTCGGCCTATAAATCAAGCTCTGCAGCAGCGGGGTGGTTGGAGGCTGCACTCTTAGCTTATCTTACAGTTACCGTCGTGGACGGCCAGAGCTGTATTCTACGTATTAAACGCTTATCAGCCACGGTTCAACGAAAAATGTTAAAAGTGTATCAGCTTCCACTTGTATGAAATAAATTCTTTTGTGGTTGAATGAGAATGTGTTCTTTGAGGGTGTCACTCAACAGGAAACTGGAGGAAGATACAGTTTTTTTTAAATAATTGTTTCTTGGGATTCAACTTAACATATCTAACAAAATCAAAGCCTTGGCATGACAACTTCAATTCCTCAGGGTTCACTAGAGTTTAAATTGGATTTCTAAACATAATACTTTTGGGGGGGTCACACTACTCAGAATGCATTGATGCTGGCTTTAACAGTCATCAAAGTAGAAAATACTGAGAGTAAAAAATATACTGAAATTGGAATTAGGTGATGAAATATTTATCTTTGAAGTGGGTGTTTAAAACTGTATCAATGCCTTTGAATGCAACCTCCTCCTGAATTGCTCAAACTCTAAAAGCTAATGAAATGAAAAATGAAATGAAAAAATACTTTACTTATCCCAGAAGGGAAATTCAATAATAATAGCCGTCGATCTGTTTTATTGTTTTACTGTTCATTTTTAATTTGTGTATCATCAATCTGTTTTATATTAGTTGTTTGACTTTGTATGGCTGCTATCTTGGCCAGATGTCCCTTGTAAAAAAAAAATTCTAATCTCAATGGGACTTCCTGGATAAATAAAGGTAAATAATTATTTTTTTAAAAAACATCAATCTTCAGGAGCAGGTTGAACAGGATTTAAAAAAGAAAATAAACTCAACATTTATTTTAGATTTGAAAGTATTGATAAAGACAGAGCGAATAACACAGTAAAGACTTTTATATTTGTTTTACAAACCCTGAAATGAGCAAAGATTTATGTTGTTTGACATTAGTATAAAAATAAAAACGCCTACAGCTTACCAAAAAAAAAAAGGACTAATTTTGAACACATAAATGAGCAAAAAGAGAAGATCATGTAAACGCTGATATTTTTGATAATGGTGATTTTTAGTATCTCTGGTAAGCAGCATGAAGAATTACTGGCCTTATTTTCTGAACTTTTAGGTCCACCAGCTTTATAGTTTCCACTGAGTCGCCATTAGCTGGCCTCCTCCCACCAGGTGATACCATTTAATCTGATCCCAGGTGAATAAGGGACAGGTGTGTTCTAATGGCACACATCGCGAATCTCTCTCAACAGAGATTTTGGATCATTTTCTCCCGGTTAGGCAAAAATGAAGAGTTAAATTTATTTTTTTTTTTCTTTTTACCATTTTTTTATTTATTTATGGCAGTGTGGCTTGCCTGGGGGAGAAAAGGAAGTTGCACTTAGCAGTTAGAAATTAGTAGCTTAGCAGGCCACAGTGGTAGTAGTTCAGTTCAGGCAGGGCTAAGTTTTGAGCCGGATCACTGAGTCTATCCTGATTGTTCACAAACACCACATCACTTCTCTGGAGGTGAAGAAAAGAAAGGTAGGAACAAACTGGAAGCAACATTAGACTTGAAATGATTTTCTGTTTTATTGTAGGTTAAGCAGAGGTGGGGTGGTTGTTTGTTTTATACTAGAGATGGTAGAAACTATGTCCAGAGAAGTGTTTTTACATTACAAAGAGGAGGACGACTTCTTTAAATTCTGTCACTTTATTTTTTAAAATTATCCTTTACATCAAGTGTAAAGTAAATCGGAATTTGCTTAAAGTATCTCTGTGTATGTATGAGATGAGCCGACATCGTATGCTTAACTTCTGCATATAGTAGTGCCTTGTCTCAGCCTGTTATCTGATCTCTGATAAGGTTAGAAAATCACATCAATGTATTTGCTCATAAATCAGTGGTTTCATGTTGCAACTTTTCACTGCAAGTTTATTTTAATAGCACCAAGTCGCAGCATATGTCATCTCATAGCACTACACACAGTAAGGTGAAGACCCCTGTACAATTTTTAAACAGAAAAGAAATCCAAACTTTCTTCTGGATTTCCTTCAGATTCCATTTGAACAAGCACTTGGTGACAGTTAGAAAGAAACAAAAAAAAATCTTGACTTTCACTGTGTGTAATTGCAGCCCAAGGCAAAGTACAGTTACTGTATTATGTAACTCAGTGTGGCTTGGAGGGGGGGAGAAAAAAAGTTGGAACAGAGAGATTTCATCTAAAGCGTCCTGTTGACCCCATTTGGTAAGAAGTGATTGCGTGGGATTTATTGATTTCCTCCGTCAGTGGTGTTTTATCCTTTTCTTTTTTTTTT